>NC_083716.1:151079762-151384137 GCF_028564815.1 Eubalaena glacialis | reverse complement strand
CAGTAAAGGAAAAATATTTAGGTCTAGAGACTAGGAAATGATCTAGCGATACAATGTCTCAGTGCTTTTCATGACAGCCTCATTCAGTCATATCAAAATAAGAGGTATTTACTTACTACGTCCCTGCCAAGTCACTGCCCAGTGCAGGCAGCAAGGCTTCTGAGGCCCCAGATTTGGCATCTCTTCATAATCTCTACAATTCCCTTTTGTGGAACCACTTTCTAGATTACAGCTTAATAAAACTTGGCATTATTGCCCTTGGTCTAATACGAACACTGCTAATTCCTAGAGCCAAACTGCACAGTACTTACTGTGAACTCGGTTTTCCTAGGACTCTGTGATGAATGGAGATTAGTGTGGCAGATTCTGTTTACTGAGGACCTCTGTTATCTTGTCCCAGTTGCTCATTTCCCTCCTCTTCTCTATATGCCTCTTTATGCCTAGAACATCTTTTGGTGTATGTGTGGCACTTTTTTCCTCAACTGTGGGAGATTGGAAAGATACTGGTACAATGCTAATGACTGGGCAATCATTGTTTCTGTGAGGTATTTCCCCTTCCTCCTTGTTTGTCCTTGGCTCTTTATTTTTCTGGGTGCTGCATTTTTAAATGATTTTATTTTATTTACACTATTTCTTCAAAGGTGTTACTCTCTTTCAAAGTGATATGATGGAAATGGAAAAAATATTGAGAACTCCACGCCGAAAAATGTATTGCTTTCTTGTTTCGGCTGGACTAGTTGGAGAAAATGTTTCTCATAGTAATAATGCTGTTAAATGACAAGGCAATCAAGCCCTCACACTTTCATTTTCTATTTGAAACGACGAACTTATAACTAGTATTGTGGGAGACATGACACCTGTAATCAAAAGAGCTTGACTTTAAAATGAAAAGAATCTCATAAGGCTATCTAAGACAGGGGATTATTCTTGTCAAAATCATTAGCTCCCCATTAAGTTCAAATAGAATAAAGCCTTTGTTAAATCACTGGGAGATGATTCTCCTGTCAGAATCTGATCTCTTATCCAAATTCCCTAGGGAGGAACAACAGTGATAACAATGAAGTTTAAAGTTTGTTACCATTGAGCCCTATGGTAGAAAGTCATTTTTATATTACTCTTGGCCATAAATGGAAAAAATGCAGTAGTCATAAAGTCTTGTGGATACTAACGTAGAGATGTGAAAGGCAGGCAGAGACAGCAGCATTTTACAGAGGTATCTTCTGAGTTTAGTGATACCAGGTAATCGGGCAGTTAAAATTCATTCTGAGAGGCCCTCAGCAGAATAAATGGCAGGCCAGTGAACTTAGTCTCTGACCAAATGTGAATGACTACCAAGATCATAGAACCTTCTCTCAGTTCGTTAGACTTCTTTTTTTTAATTGAATAATTTAAAAAAGGGTTCTAGGAGTTGGATTTATAGAGATTTGTATGTAATAAAAAGCTTATATGTAAAATACATTTATGCTGTACAGTAGTTGTTTAACCCTTAAAGCAATCCTGAGTGGTAGTCTCTATTATGTTCATTTTCCACATTTATATAATTCAAATCTCAGAAAGGTTATAGCTCTCATCCAGTAAGTGTCAGAGATAAGACTAAGTCTGGGTTTTTTGATCCTAAGTCCAGAGGTCTCTGTGAGAATGTCCTAATGGTTTCTCCGTGTTTATTAAGGAGTTAGTTAACAACCATTTTCCACCCTTTTTCTTTCTTCTTCTTCCCCTTCTCCTCTTTTTCCTCTTCACCCTCTTCCTCCTCCACCTATTTACTCTCTTATACTATATATATGTATATATATCACATCTTCTTTATCCATTCATCCATCCATGAACACTTACGTTGTTTCCATGCCTTGTCTATTGTGAGTAGTGCTGCTATGAACATGGGATGCAGATACCATTTTGAGTTAGTGTTTTTGTTTCCTTCAGATACATACCTAGAAGTGGAATTGATGCATCATGTGGTAGTTCTATTTTTAATTTTTTGAGGAACCTCCATACTGTTTTTCATAATAGCTGCACCAATTTACTTTTCCACCAACAGTGCATGAGGGTTTCCTTTTCTCCTAGACAACACTTGCTATTTTTTGTCTTTTTGATGATAGCCATTCTAGTAAGTGAGTTGATGTCTCTTTTGGTTTTGATTTGC
Organism: Eubalaena glacialis; assembly: GCF_028564815.1. NCBI lineage: Eukaryota > Metazoa > Chordata > Mammalia > Artiodactyla > Balaenidae > Eubalaena > Eubalaena glacialis. The sequence goes on along the minus strand of NC_083716.1, from coordinate 151,381,994 downwards.
ATTTCCCTAATGATTAGTGATTTTGACCATCTTTTCATGTATCTATTGGTCATCTGTGTATCTCCTTTAGAAAAATGTCTGTTCAGATCCTCTGCCAAATTTTTAATCAGATTGTGTGTATGTGTTTTGCTATTGAGTTGTATGAGTTCTTTACATATTTTGAATATTAACCCCTCATCATACATATATGATTTGCAAGTATTTTACCCCATTTTGTAGATTGCCTTTCATTTTGTTGATGGTTTCTTTCTTTTCAGTTTGAAATAGTCCCACTTGTTTATTTTTGCTTTTGTTACCTTTGCTTTTGCAGGCAGATTCAAAAAATCATGGCCAAGACCTATGTCAAGGAGCATACCACCTGTTTTCTTCTAGGATTTTTATGATTTTAGGTCTTACATTCAAGTCTTTAATCCATTTTCAGTTAATTTTTGGTATAGTGCAAGATAGTGGTCCAGTTTCATTCTTTTGCATGTGGTTGTCCAGTTTTCCCAACACCATTTATTGAAGAGACTGTCCTTTCCCCATTGTATGTTCTTGGCTCCTTTGTCTTAAGTTAACTGACCATAAATGTGTGGGTTTGTTTCTGAGTTCTCTATTCTGTTTCATTGATTAAGTGTCTGTGTTTATACCAATACCATATTGTTTTCAACATTATATCTTTGTAGTATAGTTTGAAGTAGTAAGTGTGGTGCTCACAGCTTTGTCCTCCTATCTCAAGATTACTTCGGCTCTTAGTGAGCCTTTGTAGTTCCATACAAAATTTAGGATTGATCTATTTCAGTGAAAAATGCCATTGGAATTTTGATAGGAATTGCATTGAGTCTGTAGATTGCTTTGAGTATCATGGGCATGTTGACAATATTAATTCTTCCAGTTCATAAGCACAGAATATTTTTCCATTTACTTGTGTCTTCAATTTGTTTCATTAATGTTTTACAGTCTTCAGTGTACAGGTTTTTCACCACCTTGGTTAAATTCTAAGTATTTTATTGTTTTTGATGTAATTGTAACTGGTATTGTTTTCTTAATTTATCTTTCTGTAAGTTTGTTTTTAGGGTATAGAAACACAACTCATTTTTGTATAGTAATTTTGTATCCTGAAACTGTACTGAATTTATTTATTAGTTCTAAAAGTTTTATTGGAGTCTTTAAGGTTTTATATGTATAATATCATATCCTCTGCAAATACAAACAATTGTACTTTTTTCTCTCTGATTTGGATGCCTTTATTTTTTTTATTTTTAGTATTTCATTTAATTTTTTATTGAAGTATTGTTGATTTACAGTATTGTGTTAGTTTCAGATGTATTACATAGTGAGTTAGTATTTTTACAGTTTATATTCCATTATAGGTTATTAAAAGATAATGGTTATAATTCCCTGTTCTATACAGTGTGTCCTTGTTGCTTGTCTAATTTATAAAAGTAGTTTGTATCTGTTAATCCCCCTGATTTGTGCCTCCCTGCTTCCCTCTCACCTTTGGTAACCATAAGTTTGTTTTCCGTATCTGTGAAACTGTTTCTGTTTTGTAAATTCATTTTTATTTTTTTTAGATTCCACATATAAGTGCTATCATAAGGTATTTGTCTTTCTCTGACTTACATCACTTGCTATGATAGTCTCTAGGTCCATTCATGTTGCAGCAAATGTCAGTACTGCATTCTTTTTATGGCTGAGTAATATTCCATTGGTAAATGCCACATCTTCTTTATCCATTTATCTGCCTATGGAAACTTAGGTTGCTTCTATGGCTTAGCTATTATAAATGGTGCTGCTATGAACATTGGAGAGTGCATCTATCTTTTTGAATTAGAGTTTTTGTCTTTTCTAGATTTATGCCCAGGAATGAGATTGCTGGATCATATGGTAACTCTATTTTTATTTTTTAAGGAACATCCATACTGTTTCCATGTAAGTGGTTGCACCAATTTAGATTCCCATCAACAGTGTATGAGGGTTCCCTTTTCTCCACACCCTCTCCAGCATTTATTATTTGTAGACATCTTGATGATAGCCAATCTGACAGGTGTGAGGTGACATCCTGTGGTTTTGATTTGCATTCCTCTAATTATTAGCAATGTTGAGCATTTTTTCATATGCTGGTTGGCCATCTGTATGTCTTTTTAGAGAAATATCTATTTAGGTCTTCTGCCCATTTTTTGATTAAGTTGGTTTTTGTTTTGTTCTGTTTTGTTTTGTTTTGCTACTGAGTTGTATGAGCTGTTTGCATATTTTGGAAATTAAACCCTTGTTGGTCACATCATTTGTGAATATTTTCTCCCATTCCATAGGGTATCCTTTTGTTTGTTGATGGTTTCCTTTGCTATGCAAAAGCTTTTAAATTTAATTAGGTCCCATTTATTTAGTTTTGCTTTTATTTCTTGTGCCTTAGGAAACTGTTCCAATAAAATATTGCTGTGATTTATGTCAAAGTGTTCCACCTATGTTCATTTCTAGGAGTTTTACTCTTTCAGGTCTTACATTTAGGTATTTAAACAGGTCTTACATTTAGGTATTTAAAATACCTTAAATTTAGGTATGTTCATTTCTAGGAGTTTTACTCTTTCAGGTCTTACATTTAGGTATTTAAACAGGTCTTACATTTAGGTATTTGTATATGGTGTGGGGGAATGTTCTAATCTCCTTATTTTACATGTGACTGTGCAGTTTTCCCAGCACCACTTGTTTAAGAGACTGTCTTTTCTCCACTGTATTGATATAGTTTTGCCTCCTTTGTCATAGATTAATTGACCATATGTGTGTGATCTATTTCTGTACTCTCTGTTCTGCTTCATTGATCTATATGACTGTGTTTGTGCCAATACCATGCTATTTTGATTACTGTAGCTTTGTAGTATATTCTGAAGTCTGGAAGAGTTATAACTCCCGGTTGTTCTTTGTTCTCAGGACTTCTTTGTCAATTTGGGATTTCTGTGGTTCCATATAAACTTTAGGATTATTTGTTCTAGTTCTGTGGAAAATGTCATGGCTATTTTGATGGGGATTGCATTTAATCTGTATATTGCTTTGGGTAGTATGGCCATATTAATAATATTAATTCTTCAATCTAAGAGCATGGCATATCTTTTCATTTCTTTGAATCATCTTCAGTATTCTTCATCAATGTTTTATAGTTTCCAGAGTATAGATCTTTCACCTCTTGGATAACTTTATTCCTAAGTATTTTTTAATGCAATTTTAATTGGGGTTGTTTTTTACTTTCTCTTTCTGATATTCCATTGCTGGTGTATAGAAATGCAACAGATTTCTCTATATTTATTTTGTATCCTGCAACCTTGCTGTATTAATTTATTAGTTCTAATAGTTTTTGGGTAGAGACTTTAGAGTTCTCTATATAGATTATCATGCCATCTGCAGTTCATGACAGCTTTACATCTTTTCTTCAAATTTGGATGCCTTTTATTTCTTTTTCTTGTCTGATTGCTGTGGCTAGGACTTCCAGTAATATGTTGAATAGAACTGCTGAGAGTGGGCATCCTTGTCTTTTTCCTGAATTTAATGAGAAGGCTTTCAGCTTTTCACCATTATGAAAAGCTGTGGATTTGTCATAAATAGCCTTTATTATGTTGAGATATGTTCCCTCTATACCCACTTTGATGAGGGTTTTTATCATGAATGGATGTTGAATTTTGTCAATGCTTTTTCTGCATCTATTGAAATGATCATGCGTTTTTTGTCTTTCCTTTGTTATTGTAGTGTATCACATTGATTAATTTGTATATGTTGAACCATCCTTGTCACCCTGGAATAAATTTAACTTCATCATGGCATATGATCCTTTTTATGTATTGTTGGATTTGGTTTGCTAATATTTTGTTGAGGATTTTTGCATCTCTATTCACCAAAGATATTGGCCTGTAATTTTCTTTTTTTTGTAGTGTCTTTGTCTGGTGGATACCTTTTATTTCTTTTTCTTGTCTATTTGCTGTGGCTATAACTTCTAATAATATGTTGACTAAAAATGATGAGAATGAGAATCCTTGTCTTGTTGCTGATATTACTAAAAACAAAAAAAACGGAAAACTTTCCCTTTTCCCTATTGAGTATGATGCTAGCTTTGGCCTTGTCATATATAGCCTGTATTATGTTGAGGTATGTTCCCTCTTACTCACTTTTTTGAGAGTTTTTTCTGTTATGAATGTATGTTGAATTTTCAATAATTTTTCTGCATCTTTTGAAATGATTATATGTTTTATAGCCTTCATTTTGTTAACATGGTGTATTACATTGCTTGATTTGTGGATGTTAAAGCATCCTTGCATCCCTGGAATACAGTCTACTTTATCATGGTGTATAATCCTTTCAGTATATTGTTGAATTTGCTTTTCTAATAGTTTGTTGAAAATGTTTACATCTATGTTCATCAGGGATATTGACTTTTTTAAAAAGTAGTATAATCTATTTTAACACTTAAACTGTGGTCTAGTGTGTCTGCATGTGTGTGTGTGTATGCGAGTGTGTGTACTCGCAAACAGCATAAGTACACATTTCTCTAGATACTTATCATTTACAGTAGAAATTTGTATATAAAGTTATTTATTTTAACATAATTTTATGACAGAATTATCAATAATTTTCACAACACTGAAAAATAAGTAAATAAATCGAATCAGAAAATAAATGCTCATGAATATAACTATTCAGCCTGTACCTCAACTTAAAAAAATCATTGTATAAAGTTTTAGTAAAATGGCCAGTCCTCCCATCCTTTTAAAAGGATCTTCAGGAATTATAAAATAATGTAAGAAGAAAGATAGTTATCTTCTGAAGATTTGTTTGAAGATCTGAAATTTAGTTTGGCATTATTCAAGGTTAAATTAAACTAGAGAAAAGAGATTACTGAGAAGAAAAGTTGGGTGTGTGTGCCTTTCTGTGCTACAAGGTACCAGAAATGACAAGAGACACAAATTAGTCCATACTTTTTTTTTTTTTAATTTTGTGCACTTAAACACAGACCTACCTAGTAAGATAAATACTTAATTTAGATAAAGTCCAGAATTCATATTTTCAGTCAAATCTTTCTTGGAAGATAAATGCTGGTAAGATAGAGGCATTAAAAACTGGAATAGGGGTGGACCTTCAAGATGGTGGAGGAGTAAGACGTGGAGATCACCTTCCTCCCCACAAATACATAAAAAATACATCTACATGTGGAACAACTCTTACAGAATACCTACCGAACGCTGGCAGAAGACCTCAGACTTCCCAAAAGGCAAGAAATTCCCCACATACCTGGGTAGGGCAAAAGAAAAAAGAAAAACAGACACAAAAGAATAGGGATGGGACCTGTACCTCTGGGAGGGAGCTGTGAAGGAGGAAAAGGTTCCACACACTAGGAAGCCCCTTCACTGGCAGAGACGGGGTGGCAGGGGAGAAGCTTTGGCGCCACAGAGGAGAGCGCAGCAACAGAGGTGTAGAGAGCAAAGTGGAGAGATTCTCGCACAGAAGATCGCTGCCAACCAGCACTCAGCAGCCTGAGAGGTTTGTCTGCTCACCCGCCAGGACGGGTGGGGGCTGGGAGCTGAGGCTTGGGCTTTGGAGGTCAGATCCCAGGGAGAGGACTGGGGTTGGCTGCGTGAACACAGCCTGAAGGGGGCTAGTGCACCACAGCTAGCCCGGAGGGAGTCTGGGAAAAACTCTGGACCTGCCTAAGAGGCAAGAGCCCATTGTTTTGGGGTGTGCAAGTAGAGGGGATTCCTTCACTGTCTGCCCACAGAAGGCAGAGCACCACCTAAGCGAGCTCCAGAGATGGACACGAGCTGTAGCTATCAGCTTGGACCTCAGAGACGGGCATGAAATGCTAAGGCTGTTGCTGCAGCCACCAAGAATCCTGTGTGCAAGCACAGGTCACTATCAACATGCACCCGCCTCCCCAGGAGCCTGTGCAGCCTGCCACTGCCAGGGTCCCGTGATCCAGGGACAATTTTCCCAGGAGAACACATGGCACGCCTCAGGCTGTTGCAACGTCACGCCGGTCTCTGCTGCTGCAGGCTCGCCCCACATTCCAATTATAACTACAGTACCCCTCCCTCCCCCTGGCATGGGTGAGCCAGAGCCTCCTAATCAGCCACTGCTTTAACCCCATCCTGTCTGAGCAGGAACAGAAGCCTGAGGGTGACGTACACACAGAGGTGGGGCCAAAACCAAAGCTGAACCCCAGGAGCTGTGCAAACAAAGAAGGAAAAAGGAGATTTCTCCTTGTAGCCTCAGGAGCAATGGATTAAATCCCCACAATCAACTTGAGGTACCCTGCATCTGCGGAATACCTGAATAGACAATGAATCAACCCAAAACTGACGCAGTGGACTTTGGGAGCAACTGTAGACTTGGGGTTAGCTGTCTGTGACTGACTTGCTTCTGATTTTTATGTTTATCTTAGTATAGTTTTTAGCACTTGTTATCATTGGTGGATTTGTTTATTGGTTTGGTTGCTCTCTTTTTTTAATTACTTTGATTTTTAAAATTTTAATAATTTTTTATTTTAATTTCTTTTATTTTTTCTTTTATTATTATTTTTTTTAATTATTTGTTTTTCTTTCTTTTTTTTCTCCCTTTTCTTCTGAACCATGAGGCTGACATGGTCTTGGTGTTCTGGCCTGGTGTCAGGCCTGAACCTCTGAGGTGGGAAGGCTGAGTTCAGGACATTGGAACACCAGAGACCTCCTGGCCCCACTTGATATCAATTGGCAAGAGCTCTCCCAGAGATCTCTGTGTCAATGCTGAGATCAGCTCCACCCAACGGCCAGCAAGCCCCAGTGCTGGTTGCCCCATGCCAAACAACTAGCAAGACAGGAACACAACCCCACCCATTAGCAGAGAGCCTGCCTAAAATCATACTAAGTTCACAAACACCCCAAAACACCCCACTGGACACGGCCCTGCCCACCAGAAAGACAAGATCCAGCCTCACCTACCAGAACATAGGCACCAGTCCCCCCCACCAGGAAGCCTACACAAGCAACTGAACCAACCTTACTCACTGGGGGCAGACACCAAAAACAACGGGAACTACGAACCTACAGCCTGTAAAAAGGAGACTCCAAACACAGTAAGTTAAGCAAAATGGGAAGACAGAGAAATATGCAGATGAAGAAGCAGATGAAGAAGCAAGGTAAAAACCCACCAGACCAAACAAATGAAGAGGAAATAGGTAGTCTACCTAAAAAATGATAGTAAAGATGATAGTAATGATAGTAAAGATGGTCCAAAATCTTGGAAATAGAATGGAGAAAATATAAGAAAAATTTAACAATGATCTAGAAAAACTAAAGAGCAAACAAACAATGATGAACAACACAATAAATGAAATTAAAAATTCTCTGGAAGGAATCAATAGCAGAATAACTGAGACAGAAGAATGGATAAGTGACCTGGAAGATAAAATAGTGGAAATAACTACTGCAGAGAAGAATAAAGAAAAAAGAATGAAAAGAATTGAGGACAGTCTCAGAGACCTCTGGGACAACATTAAACACACCAACATTCAAATTATAGGGGTCCCAGAAGAAGAAGAGAAAAAGAAAGGGTCTGAGAAAATATTTGAAGAGATTATAGTTGAAAACTTCCCTAACATGGGAAAGGAAATAGCCACCCAAGTCCAGGAAGCACAGAGAGTCCCATACAGGATAAATCCAAGGAAAACCACGTCAAGACACATATTAATCAAACTATCAAAAATTAAGTACAAAGAAAAAATATTACAAGCAGCAAGGGAAAAGCAACAAATAACATACAAGGGAATCCCCAAAAGGTTAACAGCTGATCTTTCAGCAGAAACTCTGCAAGCCGCAAGGGAGTGGCAGGACATACTTAAAATGATGAAAGGGAAAAACCTACAACCAAGATTACTCTACCCAGCAAGGATCTCATTCAGATTCAATGGAGAAATTAAAACCTTTACAGACAAGCAAAAGTTAAGAGAATTCAGCACCACCAAACCAGCTTTACAACAAGTGATAAAAGGAACTTCTCTAGGCAGGAAACACAAGAGGAGGAAAAGACCTACAAAAACAAACCCAAAACAATTAAGAAAATGATAATAGGAACATACATATCGATAATTACCTTAAAGTAAATGGATTAAATGCTCCAACCAAAAGACATAGACTGGCTGAATGGATACAAAAACAAGATCCATATATATATATGCTGTCTACAAGAGACCCACTTCAGACCTAGGGACACATACAGACTGAAAGTGAGGGGATGGAAAAAGATATTCCATGCAAATGGAAATCAAAAGAAAGCTGGAGTAGCAATTCTCATATCAGACAAAATAGACTTTAAAATAAGGATTATTACAAGAGACAAAGAAGGACCCTACATAATGACCAAGGGATCAATCCAAGAAGAAGATGTAACAATTGTAAATATTTATGCACCCAACATAGGAGCACCTCAGCACATAAGGCAAATGCTAACAGCCATAAAAGGGGAAATCAACAGGAACACAGTAATAGTAGGGGACTTCAACACCCCACTTTCATCAATGGACAGGTGATCCAAAATGAAAATAAATAAGGAAACACAAGCTTTAAATGATACATTAAACAAGATGGACTTAATTGATATTTATAGGACATTCCACCCAAAAACAACAGAATACACATTTTTCTCAAGTGCTCATGGAACATTCTCCAGGATAGATCATATCTTGGGTCACAAATCAAGCCTTGGTAAATTTAAGAAAATTGAAATCGTATCAAGTGTCTTTTCCGACCACAATGCTATGAGACTAGATATCAATTACAGAAAAAAAACTTTAAAAATTACAAACACATGGAGGCTAAACAATACACTACTAAATAACCAAGAGATCACTGAAAAAATCAAAGACGAAATCAAAAAATACCTAGAAACAAATGAAAATGAAAACATGATGACCCAAAACCTGTGGGATGCAGCAAAAGCTGTTGTAAGAGGGAAGTTTATAGCAATACAATCCTACCTCAAGAAACAAGAAAAATCTCAAACAACCTAACCTTACATCTAGAGCAATTACAGAAAGAAGAATGAAAAAATCCCCAAAGTTAGTAGAAGGAAAGACATCATAAAGATCAGATCAGAAATAAATGAAAATGCAGTGAAGGAAACAACAGCAAAGATCAATAAAACTAAAAGCTGGTTCTTTGAGAAGATAAACAAAATTGATAAACCACTAGCCAGACTCATCAAGAAAAGAAGGGAGAGAATCAAATCAACAGAATTAGAAATGAGAAAGGAGAAGTAACAATTGACACTGCAGAAATACAAAGAATCATGAGGGATTACTACAAGCAACTATATGCCAATAAAATGGACAACCTGGAAGAAATGGACAAATTCTTAGACAAGCACAACCTTCTGAGACCGAACCAGGAAGAAATAGAAAATATAAACAGACCAATCACAAGCACTGAAATTGAGAGTGTGATTAAAAATCTTCCAACAAACAAAAGCCCAGGACCGGGCGAGTTTTATCAAACATTTAGAGAAGAGCTGACACCTATCCTTCTCAAACTCTTCCAAAATATAGCAGAGGGAGGAACACTCCCAAACTCATTCTACAAGGCCAACATCACCCTAATACTAAAACAAGACAAAGATGTCACAAAGAGAGAAAACTACAGGCCAATGTCACTGATGACCATAGATGCAAAAATCCTCAACAAAATACTAGCAAAGAGAATCCAACAGCACATTAAAAGGGTCATACACCATGATCAAGTGGGGTTTATCCCAGGAATGCAAGGATTCTTCAGTATATGCAAATCAATCAACATGATGCACCATATTAACATACTGAAGGATAAAAACCATACGATCATCTCAATAGATGCAGAAAAAGCTTTCAACAAAATTCAACACCTATTTATGACAAAAACCCTCCAGAAAGTAGGCATAGAGGGAACTTACTTCAACATAATAAAGGCCATATATGACAAACCCACAGCCAAGATTATTCTCAATGGTGAAAAACTGAAACCATTTTCTCTAAAATCAGCAACAGGACAAATGCCCACTGTCACCACTATTATTCAACATAGTTTTGGAAGTTTTAGCCACAGCAATCAGAGCAGAAAAAGAAATAAAAGGAATCCATTTCAGAAAAGAAGAAGTAAAGCTGTCACTCTTTGTAGATGACATGATACTATACATAGAGCATCCTAAGGATGCCACCAGAAAACTACTAGAGCTAATCAATGAATTTGGTAAAGTAGCAGGATACAAAATTAATGCACAGAAATCTCTTGCATTCCTATACACTAATGATGAAAATCTGAAAGAGAAATTAAGGAAACACTCCAATTTACTACTGCAACCAAAAGAATAAAATACATAGGAATAAACCTACCTAAGGTGACAAAAGTCCTGTATGCAGAAAACTATAAGACACTGATGAAAGAAATTAAAGATAATGCAAACAGATGGCGAGATATACCATGTTTTCAGATTGGGAGAGTCAACATTGTGAAAATGACTATACTACCCAAAGCAATCTACAAAGTCAATGCAATCCCTATCAAACTACCAATGGCATTTTTCGCAGAACTGGAACAAAAAATTTCACAATTTGTATAGAAACACAAAAGACCCCGAATAGCCAAAGCAATCTTGAGAAAGGAAAATGGAGCTGGAAGAATCAGGCTCCTGGCCTTCAGACTATACTACAAAGCTACAGTAATCAAGACAATATTGTACTGGCAAAAAACAGAACTATAGGTCAATGGAACAAGATAGAAAGCCCAGAGATAAACTCACACACATATGGTCACCTTATCTTTGAGGAGGCAAGAATATACAATGGAGAAAAGATAGCCTCTTCAATAAGTGGTGCTGGGAAAACTGGACAGCTACATGTAAAAGAATGAAATTAGAACACTCCCTAACACCATACCCAAAAATAACTCAGAATGGATTAAAGACCTAAACGTAAGGCCAGACACTATCAAACTCTTAGAGGAAAACATAGGCAGAACACTCTATGACATAAATCACAGCAAGATCCTTTTTGACCCAGCTCCTAGAGAAATGGAAATAAAAACAAAAATAAACAAATGGTACCTAATGAAACTTCAAAGCTTTTGCACAGCGAAGGAAACCATAAACAAGACGAAAAGGCAACCCTCAGAATGGGAGAAAATATTTGCAATCGAAGCAACTGACAAAGGATTAATCTCCAAAATACACAAGCAGCTCGTGCAGCTCAATATCAAAAAAACAAACAACCCAATCTAAACATGGGCAGAAGACCTAAATAGACATTTCTCCAAAGAAGATATACAGATTGCCAACAAACACATGAAAGGATGCTCAACATCACTAATCATTAGAGAAATGCAAATCAAAACTACAATCAGGTATCACCTCATACCAGTCAGAATGGCCATCATCAAAAAATCTACAAACAATAAATTCTGGAGAGGCTGTGGAGAAAAGGGAACCCTCCTGCACTGTTGTTGGGAATGTAAATTGATACAGCCACTATGGAGAACAGTCTGGAGGTTCCTTAGAAAACTAAAAATAGAACTACCATATGACCCAGTAATCTCACTACTGGACATATACCCTGAGAAAACCATAATTCAAAAAGAGTCATGTACCACAATGTTCATTGCAGCTCTATTTACAATAGCCAGGACATAGAAGCAACCTAAGTGTCCATCGACAGATGAATGGATAAAGAAGATGTGACACATATATACAATGGAATATTACTTAGCCATAAAAAGAAACGAAATTGAGTTATTTGTAGTGAGGTGGATGGACCTAGAGTCTGTCATACAGAGTGAAGTAAGTCAGAAAGAGAAAAACAAATACCATATGCTAACACATATATATGGAATCTAAAAAAAGAAAAAAATGTTCTGATGTACCTAGGGGTAGGACAGGAATAAAGACGCAGACGTAGATAATGGACTTGAGGACACGGGGAGGGGGAAGCATAAGCTGGGATGACATGAGAGAGTAGCAATTGTCATATATACACTACCAAATGTAAAATAGATAGCTAGTGGGAAGCAGCTGCATCTCATAGGGAGATCAGCTTGGTGCTTTGTGACTACCTAGAAAGGTGGGATAGGGAGGGTGGGAGGGAGACCCAAGAGGGAGGGGATATGGGAATATATGTATACATATAGCTGATTCACTTTGTTATGCAGCAGAAACTAACACAACATTGTAAAGCAATTGTACACCAATAAAGATGTTAAAAAAAAATCTGGAATAAGTTTAAGAAGAGGATTTCGAATCAAAAAAGGTTGAGCAGGTCTTACCGATGTTTCTTAATGGATGCCACATTTTCTGTTAAGATACAAAATAGAGATCAAGATTCTGTTTTCATCCCTAAGGAGTTGAAAATAAAAGATTACCTGGATTTGAATTCCAGTTCTTACATCTGTTTGGTTTGGATCTTCATTGTTTCATATCTTAAAATGATGATAGGAATTATAGCATCTCATATTGCCTTTAGGGAATGTTAAATTATATAACATATGAAAGTTCCCAGCATACATTATTTAATCATTAAAAAATTTTGTCTTAGTTTTATGTGAGAGAATAAGACTCTTTGATAACACGTTGGTGTACAGATCTATGTGAGGGAAAGATATGCTTAGATGGTCATTTTTAAAAAGTAATAAATAAATTGGTGTCCTCAATGTTGAATATTTTGAAAGCTCTGTGGCATAATGGAAGGGTACTCTATAAATCTAAAATTTGGTTACTTTTTTGGCTAAATCATTTTTTTTAAAGTTTATGTAATATTAACAACACATGTTAACCCAATTTAGTGGTTTTCAGGCTCAGTAAATATGTTTTGATATTGGTAATAAGCAGCCTTAGATGATCTGAACATATTAACAGAAGCAAAATCACTGAATCCATTATGTTTTTCTCACTGAAAATGAAAGAAAGTCATAGTAGATATTGTCACAGATATAGGTCCATAATGGTTTATGGAGCTGAAGAATCAGGATACACATATGACTTCACGGAAAACTTTCGTTATCAGTTAGAAATAACTTGCTTGCAATAATACTCAACTCAAACTGTTCAAAGCATAAAAGAGAAATCAGAGGTGTGTTTGTGTTACTTTATAGGAAATTCAGAAGTCTGTTTGGACTCAAGGATATCACTAAGACCAATTTGTCTTCAAATATTTCTACTGAGTTGGCCTTATGCTCAGTTCCCAGCAGCGTAAAGTTCACGTTTTCTTAGGTTCAAGTCCTTTGCAGTGGTTTCTCTGCATTTTATTGACTGATGGAGTGATGTACCCATCCCTGAGGTAAAGGAATGTACTGTGTTAAATGCCTTAGGCTGGCGTCACATTTTTTTACTCTGAACCAACTGGGGAGACATACAAAAAGCACATGTTCCAGAAGGAGGGGGCTTCACCAGATAAAAAGTTTATCAAAATAGTGAGTAATATGTTCTTGTAGCAAAAAATGCCAAGTTCCCACTATCTCATTTGTTATAAGAAGTATCAGTATCTATTTTCAAAAACTTAATTCCCATTGAGTCATTGGTTTTTAAAAAGATAGATCCATAATTATCATGGTATTGGGGTAATGATGGAGCACATTTAAGCTTGTTTGTCCTTAGCAAACATTTGTTGGTGGCATTTTGATTACCAGAAATCTAAAGATAATTCACTTAATTCTTAGCATTCATTATATCAATGTCTTCCTACTACTTCTTCAGTTAAAAGTGTGTGGTAAAAATTCAGTGATTGAATTGCAATTATTCTTCCCTAATTAATAAATTAACTCTTTTTCAGGCAGGGCTAAAACCACTTTATCTGAAGTGTTTAAAATCATGTCTATCAGGGATCACTAAGTCATACAATCAGTCCAAATAGATTTGACTTTGATGTTTGGTATAGTTATTTAATTTCACGGATTTTGGTTTAGTTATAAAGGCTTTGAAGGAGGGTATAGAAAATGAAACAAATGGTATAGGTCAACATGAGATTTAAAAAAATATTGTTTTCTTGTTAACAGTAGAGTTCCTCTATATTTCCAATATAGTTGATTAAAAATTGTGTATGTTCATTGACCAAAATGAGCAGTTGGAAAAGGAGAGGTACAATCTGGAAGACATTAATTACATACTCTGAAGAGCAAAGGTAATTTGTCGGTGGGGAGATGAGGAAATAAAATAGTTCGGGTCACCTACCGATTTTGCACACCTTACCAAAAGTTCTAATTGCCTTTCTATTTATGAGTAAATTAAGTTTTGTGAGTTGAAATGTCTAACCTTTCACATTGCTATTATTTATGTGTATTTATTGTATTTCAAATAGCAACTATTTAAAAGGATGACAAAGCTGTAATTTTCAGACACTATTTTCTCTCCCACCTGTAAGAGAATGCTAGACTTAAATTTCCCTAGGAGTGGCTCACACCTTTATTTTCAAATTGTTTTGAATTTTCTCCAGAAATGTCTTGCTTGTTTTTGTTTTGTTGATTTGTGTGAATTTTTTGGTTTTGTTTTATTATTGTCATAGCTATTTTTCCCCTTTATATTTAGCTAAGTGAATTAGCACAAACTAAGTGACTAATCCCCCCAAATATATCAAACTTCAAGTAAGTAAGAATTTTAATAATTCTTTGCCCTATAGTGGTCTGTTCTCCTAGGCTACTGATTTATGACTTCTCCAGAGGCCTAATGATTAAGCCACTGAGTGGTGTGGGATGTCTGTGAAAGTGCTGCAGGCTACTCACATGTCTGCAAAGTATGAAATACATTGAAACGGTCAGACACCTAAGGACATGTATGTATGTGATGGATAACCAGTAACATACTCCTGGGGCAACAGCATTGTTCAAGAAGTGAGTTATTCTAGACCCAAACTGGCCACTTTTTTTCTGGTGGTGGCAAGTCATTTAATTTCTGTAGGTCTGAGCTTTTCTCTTTGGAAAGTGAGAATAATAAAGTACGCCTCATAGAGATATTATATACACTTGGAAACACATTGAGACACTCTATATACTATAGAACAGAATTAGATTTCGGCCAATTGGTCCTTACTGAGATGTTATCTAGATATGCTTTGGAAGCTTGGGCTGGTTTCCCATACTGGGCTTCACTGAGCGACATTGTAGCACCTTGACATCAATGTGGGTCTGGGTGTAGCCCTCAAGTTTATAATAACATAAATTTGATTCTGTTATTATAACCCTAACTTGTCAAGAGATCAACATATAAAACCAGAAGCCAGTTTGCAAGTTATATAAAATACATATTTTCAGTGTTAAGAATACTAATGTATACTGGCATAATTTGACGAATGTTAGAGTCCCTGGGAAGTCAAGTAAATGATAATAAAGTTACCCTAGTGAATGTGGAATAATAGGTAAGGTAGTTGGAAAATTTTGAGGGATAATTCTCCCAAGCTATATAAAAACCTCCTCCTCCACAACATCTATCTCCCATTTATACCAATGATTCCCAGCCTCTTTTTTCACTTGGAGAAAAACAAACATTGAAAAAATTTTACTCTCTGACTCATTTTTATTAAGGCTTCCTTCCAGTAGAATGATCTTATTTTTGGTATCATATAATATTAGTGATTAGTTTCAGCTTAGTTATAATTCCATTTCATATAATGAGTGCTTCCAGAGAGGTGCTTTCCTGTATTCAGATCTGGCTCCCAGCCCAAAATGTCACCTTAATTGATTAAAAGTTAAGGGGAAAAAATTTTTAATTTGTATGAATTTGCTCAAATGACCTGGGGATTCTCTCAGTATTTGGGTTGGTATGGGGACATATTCCAAAGCTATGCTGCCTCCTAGAATTACCTGTGAGCCTCTGAAAATGTTAAAATCTTGGTCCCACCAGCTAAACATTCTAATTAAACTATGTAAGTATTATCATTACTATTTTCTTTTTACTCATGAGGTAACACACAGGGATGCTAAAGACTGATTAATTATAGAATGGGGTTTTTTTGGGATAAGTTTTAGAATTTTATCTCTTGGGAAATATTTAAAATAGGATTCATTCTATTCTGAGATAGTCTGCATATAATCATTTCCAGGAGAGGAGGATATGGATGGAACTTCATTGACCTATGATTCTGCAACTGTTTAAATTGACTAAATTCATAACTAAATGGTAATTTACTCTGACCACAGAAGGGACTGTCTAAATTACAGAGCTATGTAGAAATGAATATGATCATTAAATTTCAAGTACCAGTTCTTAGAGAGGGCAACACATTAAAATAAACAGTGTTACTGTATTTTCTATTATAGGGTACCTAGATATTCTATAATTAGGACATTCAGTCATTTCTTGATATGTATTCTTTAAGATAACCTTATGACGTACTATAGTGTTATTTAAAAATTATAGATAGTGAAATTGACACCCTAGAGGTTAAATGACTTTGCAAAATTAGAACACATATTTGTCAGAAGCCTATATCACACCATAAGGATGTAATACTATCTGCTCTGACCATTGCACTACAGGAATCATTTAGCCTCCTACCCACTGTTAGCCAAGCTGTGAAGGTTGAGGGCACAATCCTCCATAAGACCACCCTCACTCCTGACACTAACTACAAATTTGAGGGGTTCCCAAAACCACTGTCCATTTCAATAACTCATGATAAGGACACACAGAACCCACTGAAAGCTATTATACTCACAGTTGCAACATATTACAGGGAAAGGCTTTAGATTAAAATCAGGCAAAGGAAGAGATTCAAAGGGCAGAGTCTGGGAGGATTCCAGATGTGAAGCTTCTATTATCCTCCGCTGTGAGGTTGGCCCGCCTAGCATCAATGTGCGAGAATATTGTCAACCAGGAAAGCTCACCTGAGCTTAGTGTCCAGAATTCTTGTTGAGTCTTCATTTCATGTCCTGGTTGATTGATTCATTGATTGTCTACATGGTTGAACTCAATCTCTGGGTCAACTGATAGCACAAGATCCAAAGCCTCACCCTAAAGCACATAATTAGTCTTTCTGGAGGGACTATCCCCTGCTATAAACAGACACTCCTATCAGATATGACAGATTTCCTTGCAGAAGACCAGAGTAAAGGTGAGGCCTTCCTTTAGACAAGGCCAAATTCTTTACTGTGCAACTCCAAATGCTCATATAGTCATTTATTTCTGGTCATTCACTTATTCAAGAGCTATTAACTTAATAACTACTCTGTTAACAGACTCTTTACTGTGTGCTGAAAGTCAGTGAAGAAAAGAGATATAGCCTCTGTCTTTATGAAATTTTTTAGGGAGTAAATATTAAATTATAGTCATATAAATCACCATGTAATAAAAACAATTGATAAAATAGATAAAGGAAAGTATAGCATTTTATTTTTGACTCAAAAATATCAGGACCTAATACAGGCACAGGACTCATGGAAGGCCTTGTTGTGAAAGGGACATTTAAACTGATATTTAATAGCCTGCCTTAGCTAAATCAAAATCAGAGTCAGTAATGTTGACCATAAGCTATTTTCATGTTGTGCTTAAGAGATAGTTGATCTTTATTTCTTTTTCTTAAAAAAGTAATTGTTTCCAGTACTCCCCTGAAACAAAGAATTATAAAGAATTTCAACAGCACATACCTAATGCTGTTTTACATATAGTCATGTCAATTCAATAAACAAGCATGTATTGAGCAGCTATTATAATCTATATTCTAGGCATTGAGTAGATAACCAGCAGTGAACAAAATAAAACAAAACCTTTGTCCTCAAGTACCTAACATTCTAGTGTTTTAAATAACTGAGTTTAAACTCTGCAGGTAGTTATTGAATAGTCGTTGAGAATGTTGGATGCTAGATTAGGCTGCCTCCTTAATACCGGCTCTACCACAAAGTATCTCTGTGACTTAGATAAGTCACTTAATCTCTCTGTGCCTAAATTTCTTCATATATAAAATGTGGATAATGAAAATTCTTATCTCTTACGGTTGTTGTGAAGACTAAAATTTCACTATTTATAGAGCATTTTGACTTACCCATAGAAAGTGTTCAATAAATGTTGGGTGTTACTATTTTTAGAAAGAAAGCAACTATTGGATAAGTCAGTCCAACATGATTTATGTATTGAATGCAGTATGGTATGTCCTTTGTTTTTCACTAATTTACAGAATGACTATGGTATACTTCACATTTCTTGGCCTCTCTTTCTTCATTTTAAAATGGAGGATAGCTTATCATTAAAGTCCCTTCAATCTCTATCCAATTTTACATTTTTGAAATATTCCATGACCTTTTATGACCTTAGCTGAGCTTCTAAAGGCCAAGTCATTCTCCTTCATACTTAACTTTGAAGAGAATCTGGTACAGTTGGCCCGGTGTATTCATAGATTCTGCATCCATGGATTCAACCCACTGAAGATTGAAAATACTTGGGGGAAAAAAAAAAAAAATCCAAGAAGTTCCAAAAAGCAAAACTTGAATTTGCCATGCAGGAACAAATAGTTACATAGCATTTACATTGTATCAACATTTAAAGCTATTTACATAGCATTTACATTCTATTAGGTGCTATAAGTAATCTAGAGATAATTTAAAGTATACAGGAGACTGTGCATAGGTTATATGCAAATACTTTGCTATCTAATATAAGGGACTTGAGCATCTGCAGATTTTTGTATCCAAGGGGTGTCCTGGAACCAATCCCTCCACCCCTGCTGTGGATACTGAGGGATGACTATACAAAATAATGACTACCTTATATTTGTTTTTTACTATACTTGTTGAAAACTTAAAGTTATTCCTTAGTCAAAATGTCCATGTCTACTACAATACAGTTAACCTTTGTATCTAAGGGAGAAATCAACCAAGAACACAGACTCAGGTAATGAGTTCTGATGGAGGAATACAATTCATTAAGGTGCTACTAGAAAGCTGTACTTTGAAAGAAGTCTTGTAAAGTCAACAACAGAAAATTAAGCTTGGCAGGAATTAGAGGTCAGATGCCCCACTGGTTTTATTTGCTGTTTCTTTTTTTTTTTTTCCCCTTCCCTCCCAGTAAAGTTGGGGGTAGTTGTTTGTTTGTCAGTTCCCTCTTGACAGGAGATGGCTCAGGAAAAAGACATCTAGAAATTGCTTTCCTATAAAGATAAATTAAAAGCTAATTTACCGCTGTCCTACTGAATCTCATTCCTCATTTCAACAGATCAAGGTGGAGTTAGTGATCAGAGGAATCAAATGCTAAAGAGATGTCATGGAGACAGTAAGCAATTGCCCTATTGACTGCTACTGATTCCAATAAAATTAGTTTAGACCACTGCCAATTTTTTTTTCTTCCCTAAATTGTGGGATAAAACCCAAGCCAAATTTTATATATTCCGAGTAATCTAAAGAAGACTTGTGGTTTAAAAGAAAACTAATGAAATGGATGGGGCATAAACAGAACAATGAAAGAATTAAAAGTATCTCTTCTAGAAACAAAAAGTGAGCATTTTTAGAATTGCTTAAAATCTTAGAGATATACCAGTTTAAAATGAGATGGAATGGGAATTACATTCATTATAATTAAGGGAACATCACCAAAGTAAGATGCTTGGCAAAATGCATCAGTATGTATATATAATAAATATTGACTATGAAATTGAAAGATCTTAGAACCCTATGAGAGAAATATCACTTAATATTAGCACAATGTTCAGTACAGAAATATCGAACAAACCTCCTTGAAGGTGGATGTCATACTAATAAGAAGTATTAGCCACTTTGAAAAATATAAAATTACTGAAGCCAACAGAAAACTGTGAAAACCACTTAAATGTAATTTATTTTTTAAAAATTAATTTTTACATAAGTAACAAGTAAATAACAAAATTTATTGCCCAAATTTATTTAATAAATGCAATTTAAGTTTAAATAAGATGCCTCACAGGACAAAGAAAAATTATGAAAAATATGAATGATCTAATTTAACTATGAATTATATTTCTAAAAAATATTATAGTGCATCATCATTCTGGAAAATCAATTTGTTTTAGATTTCATATCAACCTAGTTATTTAATATATTTTATAAGTTCTATTATAAAATTAAAACATTTTACTGAGTTTGTTTAAAGTTTTATTTTGATTTTTCTTAAGGCAGAATATGTCTGTTAATATTAACTCAGAGTAAATTTTTCCTAACTCTTAAATGTTGGAATCAGAATTCTGTGATCATTTAATATATATTATGTAGTTTAAGAACTTGAATTTTTAAATCATAAGAGCAGTATACCCACATAGGAAAATATTGGAAAATGAAAGAATGTTTAAGTCATTTCTAATCCCATAATTTCTAATATCTTGTTTGGTCTTTGCCCGTTTAATCTTCTTTCCCATGCACTTTTAAATATAACCATAACTTTAGAGTTTGGTTATATGTAACAATTTGATGTCATCTTTAAATTTTAACTTAAAGATATTTTTCAAATTGCTGCATATATTTTATTTTTTTTAATTTTTTTTTTTTACGGCCTTTTAAAAAAAATTTATTTGGTTGCGCCGGGTCTTAGTTGTGGCAGGCAGGCTCCTTAGTTGGGGCATGTGAACTCCTCGTTGCCGCATGCACGTGGGATCCAGTTCCCTGACCAGAGATCGAACCCAGGCCCCCTGGATTGAGAGCATGGAGTCCTATCCACTGTGCCACCAGGGAAGTCCCTGCTGCGTATATTTTAAATCATGGCTCCAATATATACATACCTGCAAATATACACATGTGTATATGCATATATATATATAATAATTTGCTTCACCATTTACCTATTATTGAAGATAGATGCTAATCATTAAATTTTGCTATCTTAAATAACGTGAACATACCTATTCCTAAATATAAATTTTCTACATTTTGTATTTTTTTTCCATAGTTAAGTTCTCAGGTCAATGTTTAATCGTGGGGAGGACAAGAAACTCAATTTTTTAGAAAAATGTGTTTTCCCCCTTTTTAACTGAACTGTGTTCTGGAGTTTGGATACTGGGGTATTTAGAGAATGTACTAATCTAAATTGAAGTACAATTTCATGCTAGAAAAAAAAGTCATGTATTGATGTCAATAATTTAAATGTATAAAAGTAATTACCAAGATACAGCACAGCACTCTGAGCAGCACAGTTTCAATGTATGCGTGGTATCTATTCTGTGCACTCCATCAGATATCCAAAAGCTAGGGTACATTCTATAGAAGAGATGTGATTCTTGTAGCAGCCCTTCAAGACACACATTGTTACCCTTGTTTCACAGGTAATCACACAGGAGTCAGGATCTCAGAGAGAACAAATGACTTGCCCAAAAATGTACTTATTTGTAGTAAAGCCAGGAAAATAACAGATTTTTGAGCCCAAAGTGAGAAAACTAAGATTACAGATGTGCATTGCTATGCATGAAACTTGAGTCATATCAACCTACTTGTTTTTTCTCTTAGTAGACGTTCTCCCTCTCTGCTGTGAATTGATACATTTCTTCTTTCTGGATATATTTCTTCATACCAGAAAGGCTTCCATCTGTCTTTATTCATCTGACATCTTCTATCCATTTAAAACTCTGCTTTACAGACACCTCACTTTTTTTAATAGACTTAATTTTTTTAGAACAGTGCAGTAAATAGTTCCTATACATATATACTAAACTAATGATATTGTTAATTTTTTTTCTGCGTCAGTTGCTGTAATAAGCCCATACTATATTCACAATAAATTTATGAATGAATGAATAACACATTAAATATTTGTAGCAAAAATCCCTATCTAACTCTGGTTATGCCTGTCAATCTTAATACTGATATTCTTTTTTTTAAATTTAAATTAATTTATTTATTTATAAAGCAGGTTCTTATTAGTTCTCCATTTTATACATATTAGTGTATATATGTCAATCCCAATCTCCTAATACATCACAGCACCACCACCACTACCGCCCCCCCGCCCCCCACCCCCCGCCGCTTTCCCCCCTTGGTGTCCATAGGTTTCTTCTCTACATCTGTGTCTCAATTTCTGCCCTGCAAACCGGTTCATCTGTACCAATTTTCTAGGTTCCACATATATGCGTTAATATACGATATTTGTTTATCTCTTTCTGACTGACTTCACTCTGTATGACGGTCTCTAGATTCATCCTCGTCTCTGCAAATGACCCAATTTCGTTCCTTTTTATGGCTGAGTAATATTCCATTGTGTGTATGTGCCACATCTTCTTTATGCATTTGTCTGTCCGTGGGCATTTAGGTTGCTTCCATGACCTGGCTATTGTAAATAGTGCTGCAATGAACATTGGGGTGCATGTGTTTTTTTGAATTATGTTTTTCTCTGGGTATATGCCCAGTACTGGGATTGCTGGGTCATATGGTAATTCTATTTTTAGTTTTTTAAGGAACCTCCATACTGTTCTCCATAGTGGCTGTATCAATTTACATTCCCACCAACAGTGCAAGAGGGTTCCCTTTTCTCCACACCCTCTCCAGCATTTGTTGTTTGTAGATTTTCTGATGATGCCCATTCTAACTGGTGTGAGGTGATACCTCATTACAGTTTTGATTTGCATTGTCTAATAATTAGTGATGTTGAGCAGCTTTTCATGTGCCTCTTGGCCATCTGTATGTCTTCTTTGGCGAAATGTCTATTTAGGTCTTCTGCCCATTTTTGGATTCGGTTGTTTGTTTTTTTAATATTGAGCTGCATGAGCTGTTTATATATTTTGGAGATTAATCCTTTGTCCGTTGATTCGTTTGCAAACATTTTCTCCCGCACTGAAGGTTGTCTTTTCGTCTTGCTTGTAGTTTCCTTTGCTTTGCAAAAGCTTTTAAGTTTCATTAGGTCCCATTTGTTAATTTTTGTTTTTATTTCCATTACTCTAGGAGGTGGATCAAAAAAGATCTTGCTGTGATTTATGTCAAAGAGTGTTCTTCCTATGTTTTCCTCTAAGAGTTTTATAGTATCTGGTTTTACATTTAGGTCTCTAATCCATTTTGAGTTTATTTTTGTATATGGTGTTAGGGAGTGTTCTAATTTCATTCATTTACATGTAGCTGCCCAGTTTTCCCATCACCACTTATTGAAGAGACTGTCTTTCCTCCATTGTATATCCTTGCCTCCTTTGTCATAGATTAGTTGACCATAGGTGCGTGGGTTTATCTCTGGGCTTTCTATCCTGTTCCATTTATCTATATCTCTGTTTTTGTGCCAGTACCATATTGTCTTGATTACTGTAGCTTTGTAGTATAGTCTGAAGTCAGGGAGTCTGATTCCTCTAGCTCTGTTTTTTCCCTCAAGACTGATTTGGGTGTTTGGGGTCTTTTGTGTCTCCATACAAATTTTAAGACTTTTTGTTCTAGTTCTGTAAAAAATGCCATTGGTAATTTGATAGGGATTGCATTGAATCTGTAGATTGCTTTGGGTACTATAGTCATTTTCACAATATTGATTCTTCCAGTCCAAGAACATGGTATATCTCTCCAGCTGTTTGTATCATCCTTAATTTCTTTTGTCAGTGTCTTACAGTTTTCTGCATACAGGTCTTTTGTCTCCTTAGGTAGGTTTATTCCTAGGTATTTAATTCTATCTGTTGCAGTGGTAAATGGGAGTGTTTCCTTAATTTCTCTTTGAGATTTTTCATCATTAGTGTATAGGAATGCAAGAGATTTCTGTGCATTAATTTTGTATCCTGCAACTTTACTAGATTCATTGATTAGCTCTAGTAGTTTTCTGGTGGCATCTTTAGGATTCTCCATGTATAGTATCATGTCATCTGTAAACAGTGACAGTTTTACTTCTTCTTTTCCAATTTGTATTCCTTTTATTTCTTTTTCTTCTCTGATTGCCATGGCTAGGACTTCCAAAACTATGTTGGATAATAGTGGTGAGAATGGACATCCTTGCCGTGTTCCTGATCTTAGAGAAAATGCTTTCAGTTTTTCACCATTGAGAATGATGTTTGCTGTGGGTTTGTTGTATATGGTCTTTATTATGTTGAGGTAGGTTCCCTCTATGCCCACTTTCTGGAGAGTTTTTATCATAAATCGGTGTTGTCAAAAGCTTTTTCTGCATCTATTGAGATGATCATGTGGTTTTTATTCTTCAGTTTGTTAGTATGGTGTATCACATTGATTGATTTGCGTATATTGAAGAATCCTTGCATCCCTGGGATAAATCCCACTTGATCATGGTGTATGATCCTTTTAATGTGTTGTTGGATTCTGTTTGCTAGTATATTGTGGAGGATTTTTGCATCTATATTCATCAGTGATATTGTCTGTAATTTTCTTTTTTTGTAGTATCTTTGTTTGGTTTTGCTATCAGGGTGATGGTGGCCTCATAGAATGAGTTTGGGAGTGTTCCTTCCTCTGCAAATTTTTGGAAGAGTTTGAGAAGGATGGGTGTTACCTCTTCTCTAAATGTTTGATAGAATTCACCTGTGATGCCATCTGGTCCTGGGCTTTTGTTTGTTGAAAGATTTGTAATCACAGTTTCAATTTCAGTGCTTGTGATTGGTCTGTTCATATTTTCTATTTCTTCCTGGTTCAGTCTTGGAAGGTTATACCTTTCTAAGAATTTGTCCATTTCTTCCAGGTTGTCAATTTTATTGGCATAGAGTTGCTTGTAGTAGTCTCTTAGGATGCTTTGTATTTCTGTGGTGTCTGTTGTAACTTCTCCTTTTTCATTTCTAATTTTATTGATTTGAGTCCTCTCCCTCTTGATGAGTCTGGCTAATGGTTTATCAATTTTATCTTCTGAAAGAACCAGGTTTTAGTTTTATTGATCTTTGCTATTGTTTTATTTGTTTCTATTTCATTTATTTCTGGTCTGATCTTTATGATTTCTTTCCTTCTGCTAACTTTGGCTTTTGTTTGTTCTTCTTTCTCTAGTTCCTTTAGGTGTAGGGTTAGATTGTTTATTTGAGATTTTTCTTCTTTCTTGAGGTAGGCTTGCATTGCTATATACTTCCCTCTTAGAACTGCTTTTGCTGTATCCCATAGATTTTGGATCATTGTGTTTTCATTGTCATTTGTCTCTAGGTATTTTTTGATTTCCTCTTTGATTTCTTCAGTGATCTCTTGGTTATTTAGTAACGTATTGTTTAGCCTCCATGTGTTTGTGTTTTTTATGTTCTTTTCCCTGTAATTCATTTCTAATCTCATAGTGTTGTGGTCAGAAAAGATGCTTGATATGATTTTAATTTTCCTAAATTTACTGGGCTTGATATGTGACCCAAGATGTGATCTATCCTAGAGAATGTTCCATGTGTACTTGAGAAGAAAGTGTAATCTGAAGTTTTTGGACAGAATGTCCTATAAATATCAGTTAAGTCTATCTGGTCTGTTGTGTCATTTAAAGTTTGTGTTTCCTTATTAATTTCCTGTTTGGATGATCTGTCCATTGGTGTAAGTGAGGTATTAAAGTCCCCCACTATTATTGTGTTACTGTCGATTTCCTCTTTTATAGCTGTCAGCAGTTGCCTTATGTATTGAGGTGCTCCTGTGTTGGGTGCATATATATTTATAATTGTTATGTCTTCTTCTTGGATTGATCCCTTGATCATTATGTAATGTCCTTCCTTGTCTCTTGTAACATTCTTTATTTTAAAGTATATTTTATCTGATATGAGTATTGATAGTCCAGCTTTCTTTTGATTTCCATTTGCATGGAATATCTTTTTCCATCCCCTCACTTTCAGTCTGTATGTGTCCCTAGGTCTGAAGTGGGTCTCTTGTAGACAGCATATATATGGGTCTTGTTTTTGTATCAATTCAGCAAGCCTGTGTCTTTTGGTTGGAGCATTTAATCCATTCACGTTTAAGGTAATTATTGATATGTATGTTCCTATGACCATTTTCTTAATTGTTTTGAGTTTGTTATTGTAGATCCTTTTCTTCTCTTGTTTTTCCCACTTAGAGAAGTTCCTTTAGCATTTGTTGTAGAGCTGGTTTGGTGGTACTGAATTCTCTTAGCTTTTGCTTCTCTGTAAAGCTTTTGATTTCTCCGTCGAATTGAATGAGATCCTTGCTGGGTAGAATAATCTTGGTTGTAGGTTCTTCCCTTTCATCACTTTAAATATGTCATGCCACTCCCTTCTGGCTTGTAGAGTTTCTGCTGAGAAATCAGCTGTTAACCTTATGGGAGTTCCGTTGTATGTTATTTGTCGTTTTTCCCTTGCTGCTTTCAGTAATTTTTCTTTGTCTTTAATTTTTGTCAATTTGATTATTATGTGTCTTGGCGTGTTTCTCTTTGGGTTTATCCTGCCTGGGACTCTCTGTGCTTCCTGGACTTGGGTGGCTATTTCCTTTCCCATGTTAGGGAAGTTTTCGACTATAATCTCTTCAAATATTTTCTTGGGTCCTTTCTGTCTCTCTTCTCCTTCTGAGACCCTTATAATGCAAATGTTGTTATGTTTAATGTTGTCCCAGAGGTCTCTTAGGCTGTCTTCATTTCTTTTCATTCTTTTTTCCTTATTCTCTTCTGTGGCAGTGAATTCCACCATTCTGTCTTCCAGGTCACTTATCTGTTCTTCTGCCTCACTTATTCTGCTGTTGATTCCTTCTAGTGTATTTTTCATTTCAGTTATTGTATTGTTCACCTCTGTTTGTTTGTTCTTTAATTCTTCTAGGTCTTTGTTAAACGTTTCTTGCATCTTCTTGATCTTTGCCTCCATTCTTTTTCCGAGGTCCTGTGTCATCTTCACTATCATTATTCTGAATTCTTTTTCTGGAAGGTTGCTTATCTCCCCTTCATGTAGTTGTTTTGTTTGTTTTTTTTTTTAATTCTTATTTATTTATTTATTTAGTTATGGCTGTGTTGGGTCTTCGTTTCTGTGTGAGGGCTTTCTTCAGGTGCGGCAAGCGGGGGCCACTCTTCATCGCGGTGCACGGGCCTCTCACTGTCGCGGCCTCTCTTGTTGCGGAGCACAGGCTCCAGACACGCAGGCTCAGTAGTTGTGGCTCACGGTCCCAGCTGCTCCGCGGCATGTGGGATCCTCCCAGACCAGGGCTCAAACCCGTGTCCCCTGAATTGGCAGGCATACTCTCAACCACTGTGCCACCAGGGAAGCCCAATGTAGTTGTTCTTCTGTGGTTTTATTTTGTTCGTTCATCTGGTACATAGCCCTCTGCCTTTTCATCTTGTTTATCTTTCTGTGAATGTGGTTTTTGTTCCACAGGCTGCAGGATTGTAGTTCTTCTTGCTTCTGCTGTCTGCCCTCTGGTGGTTGAGGCTATCTTGATAATGTTAATTAATGTTCATAGTTCATTAAGATTCTCTTAGATTTTACCTAATGTCCTCTATCTGTTCTAAGATCTCATCCAGGATTCTACCCTGCATTTAGTTATCATGTCTACTTAGGCTCCTGTTGGCTGTAGTAGTTTCTCAGCCCTTGATGACTTTAACAATTTTGAGGAGTACTTATCAGATGTTTTGAAGTATGTCCTACTATTGGAATCTATCTGATGATTTTCTCATGATAATACTGGGGACATAGGTTATTGAGAGGAAGATGACAGAGGGAAAGAGCCATTTTCACCATGTCATATTAAAGCTCATACTATTAACAGGATTTGTGACTGTTGATGTTGACTTTGATCATCTGGCTGAGATAGTATTTGTTAGGTTTCTCCTCAGTGAGTTTATTCTTTTTTCTCTCTTTTCCATTGTATATGTTTTTTGTTTGTTTGTTTTCATTGTTTTTTGTTTGATTTGTGTTTTTTTTATTTTTCTTTTTTGTGTTTTTTTTTGCTTTTTGGTCGTTTTTTTGTTTTTTGTTTTGTTTCATTTTTTTTGTCCACATCATGCAGCTTGCAGGATCTTAGTTCCCTGACCAGGGATTAAACCTGGGCCCCCTGCAGTAGAAGCACAGATTCCTAACCACTGGACCACCAGGAAATTCCCTTCCATTCTATTCTTTTTGGAGTTAGATAGCTCTTCTCTTTATCCCCAACACACCTTTATTATTGCTTATCAGGGGAGGGAGGGGAAGATTTTATTTTCTTATTATACTGAGCTACTGTTGGATAGAGGAACAGCTTTGGTTATGTCCATTCCCTAAGCACCTGTCACCTAGTGTGTTGTATGAGGAATATCGAAGTAAATATTTGTTGAATCAGGAGATGTTTTGTAATAAAGCAAAAAATTTAAACCCAAAACTAGTTTTAATGAGCCAATACAGCATAATGGGCAGTATATTTTGCCATAAAATTAGAATATAACCTTAAAATGTGTGACTTTAGTTTCCGCATGTCTTCAACAATTATGGAACATTGATAGAAAAAAGATTTCTAATATTTTTAAATAATAGAATGACATAAAAAAATCACACAAAACCTCAAGATATAAAACTGGAAAAGTTGAGCAGCTGTTTTTATCAAAGTGGAAGTAGATTTTCATAAAGATAAAGGCTCTAGAGAAATTATATTATGAAACAGTTCATAAAAGCAAATTACCTTAATGTTGATCCTATTCAACATGATTTCTTCTCAAAAAGTAAAGTATTTTAATTACATTAATAAAATAATATCTGAAATGAGCTTTTTACCTAGAGTGGAAACTTTCTCTAGTATTGCTATCTGAAGCCAGGAATATCTCATCTGAAAGTTGTATGTAATTCTAAGAGGTGTGTTTTTTATTCTTTGCATTTCTATTTTGATTCCCAAGTTACACTTTGAAGACTTTTTTTTTTAACCCCAGAAGTGAGAGTGGTAACATTGCCTTTGAGATAAGTGGTCTTCAAGAGAGAAATGACATACCTTATACTCATGAATGGAGATACATTTCTTTAGAGGATTTTCTGTTTCATTTGGCTTGAAACATGGCATTTTACATTTGTTAGAAGGCAGTCTTATGTTGAAGATAATATTTGGGCTTATTCTTTTGAGGACTTGGAAATTAATCATCTGCCCCATAGTAAAAACTCTCTTTAACATTAAGTCCGTATTCATTCTCAAAATGAAAATTAAAAATCTCCATGTTTCATAAATCTGAGGAAACTAGTTCTAGATTTTGGGGGTTTTTGTGTTTGTTTCCTACTGGACCACTGATACCTGTTTAATATTTTCAGGTCCAAATATTTCAAATTAATTCTTAGAGTACAGACACTACCCTAGCAGAAATCAAATGAATAAGAACTGTTATCTACATAAAAGTGCTTCCTCAGAATTTTACTTTACTGGTTGTCAAGGCTGTGGAATTATTGTTATTCAATTGCCTCCCACCCTATAATAAATACAGCACTGAATGAAGGCAAAGAAAAAAAGCCATTATTTATTACTAAAGTTATGTACCATGTAAACAACCCATTATTAAATTAATACTAGTCTCCTATCCAAAACATATATATTTTTAATTAAAATATAAGTAATAAATACTAGCACTTTCTGGAATGTTTTTACAACACTTGGTAGATGATATTTTAGTTTTAAGATTATTTCTATTATAGTCATCTAATTTGTTTAAAAAATCCTTAATATCTAGGTATTTCCACTATGAAATAGAGCCATTGCTTTCTAAATACAAAGGAGATTTTCACCCTAATTAATCAATTCTTTAGATATCCTTTATTTTCTGTGTTCCTCTCATGAAGCAAGAGGTAGAACTGTGTTGAATGATTGTAAGTAAAGACTGTGAAATCTTATAGACCTTGGCCTGAATTCTCATTTTTCATTATGAGCTTTGAGAAAGAGTACAAATTATTTAAACTCTTCGAGCCTCAATTTCTTCCTCCATTAAATAGGGAAGAAAAACAAAACAAAACCAAATCCCCGTGTAGGTTTGCAGTGAAGATAAAATGCAAAATGCACAGAAATAACAGTATTTGGTACATTGTTAGCACTAGTAAATAGCAAATATATAAAATCAGAGTAGGGAGAAATAAACAAAAACTCATATACTCAGATATTCTACAAGCTCCAGAGAGGATCTATGTTCCCACATCCATAATCCTATTGTTCATTATTGCTGTTGAGCTTTACTGTTCTATCTTTTCCCAATTTTTCACCTCCTTACAGAATCTTTAAAGTATAAAGAAAAAGTGAGTACATACTATATATAATATAACAAAGGGAGTATTCCAAGGTTGTATATTTTTTCTGAAGCAGAGTCCTTTTTCTTTGCTAGTGTAATCAAATATCTGAAACCATGTGATGAATATATTCCTCAATATTAGAAATGAAATTCAAAAGTAAACTCAATTAATGAGAAGATGTAATAAATGTAAGTAATAACATAAATAGTATTACATATTCTAGCACCATTTTGTAATTTATGTGAGATTATTATGTATCCAGATAACTTTTTTATGCATTTGAATTCTTTAAAAGATCCACAGCTACTTATTTATCTAAGTTGTATTGCTTCAAAGTGTCATTATCAAAATATTCTCCAGGTGTAGTGAAGGAAAAATCAAGCAAGTCTTTTAATTTCCAAATTACATGTGCAAATACATCAATTGCAAGTGTTTTAGATCTCATGAAATTGGAGGCCGCTTTTTAGTGACCCTAGAACTTAGAACCACACCACACTAGTAATAACTAATCTGGGTCAAATGTGATATAGAAACATGAAGGAAAGCCTTCCTTCTGAGAGGCAGGCCTTAAGAGTGAAGCCCTGCTGGTTCTTCTATTCCGGTGAAGTGAATTCATCTAGGGTAGAAAATGCTGTAGATACAAGATGTATAAATTTGTGAGTTGTGAGCATCTAATTAGCTGAAAGCAAATATCCTAAGTAGGTAAAGTTAGAAAAAAATTAAAATGTAGACACAAGTTCAGAGCATTGAATATAGTCAATTTCAGAGGACACAGAGAACTAGTAGGCTGTAAACTCCTTGTTTACAGGATTTTGGCTTAATCTTTATGCCCCGCACCGCCACTCAAGGCACCTACAATAGTATCTTGATCTGTAATAGAAACACAGTAAATATATATAAGGGTTCATTCAAAAGTTACTTAGATGATTTTTTCTCTTGTGTTTTCTTTTCTCACTTTACTCATTTGAAGTTTTGATACAGGGAAATAGAATTTTCTACTGCTATGTGGAAGAAAAAAGTGACTCTCTTTCTACATTCTTAATTTCGATTGTTTCCTTCTTTCTTCTAGCCTTGCTACCTGAGTAAATAGAATATGGTTTTTCTCCTAATTTCTGTAAAATACATAAAGACAGTTGAAAACAAAAATTATAACATTGTCCTGTTAGGTTTATAATATGTGTAGGTGTAATACACCTGGCAACTATAACATTAAATATTGGGAGGAAAAGAGAATAAATGGATCCATAAAGTGAGATATCTGCATTTCATGTGAACTAGAAAATGTTAACTCTAAGTAGGCTGTGAGAACTTAAGTATACATTGTATCCCTAGAGTCATCTCCCTCTCTTTCTCTCACACACATACACACACAAGCAAAAAGGTATAGTTTGAAAAATAGGAAAATGAATTTATTTAAAATTCATACAGTCCAAAAGAAAACATGTTTTGAGAAAAACAGGAAGAAAATATTGAGGAGACAAACATAATCTTGTTTTTATCAACCCAAACTTCCCTTAGTTCCCTGATTGTGCTGTGTCCTTTCTCAGTTTTGGACCTTTTTCACATTCTATTTGTCTTTATAGAGGACTCTTTCTCCCCACTCTGCCTGGTAAATTTCTGTTTAACATGTAGGTCTCAACTTAGATGTAATTTACTTCAGGAAATATTCCAAAACACCGCTGATATTTTTTCCCACTGAATGCTGTATTTCCCCTATCATAACACATACCATTTGGTATAGTAATTACTTATTTACTTGTCTTTATCCCTTAAGTCTGTAAATGCCATAGTACAGCTACCTTATGGATAAAGGGGAATAAATAAACAGTGAATGGTTAAAGAAGCCAGGCACCATGCTAGGCATCTGGATAATGAGATGAAAGGCAGAATCTCTGCTCTCAATGACTTAGTCTATTGGAGGAGACATATAAATGAAACCAACAATGATAACATTAATATGTTAGATATTATACTGCGGTATCTGGCCCTTTTCAATCTTATTTCCAACCATTTACATTTTCTAAACCTCTACACCCACCATATATTTCTACTAATTATTATCTGAACATAATTTATGCTGGTTTTCTTCCCCTGTTTTAGTATGCCTTTGAATATTTCAACTTATGAATACTTCAGTAATCATAAATAACATTAATAAAAATTGCCCAAGCTGCTCTGGACACTGGTTTTCTCTTCTTCCTCTGAACTTCAGTTGCACTTCTAGTACTGCAGTCCACTTGATCATCATGTATATAGGCTTGGTTAATTATTTGTATATAATTATATCCCCTTTTAGATTTAGAACTCTTGGAAGATGGAGATATTACATAACTCTGCATATTTATAAAACCCTCGAGAGGCCCATCAAGGAGTA
Organism: Eubalaena glacialis; assembly: GCF_028564815.1. Taxonomy (NCBI): domain Eukaryota; kingdom Metazoa; phylum Chordata; class Mammalia; order Artiodactyla; family Balaenidae; genus Eubalaena; species Eubalaena glacialis. The sequence continues at coordinate 151,349,649 of NC_083716.1, read as the reverse complement.
GAAAAATATCTCGCTCACGGAAGTTTCATCATAATTGATTTTTTAAAAAAATTATAAGCTATGCTATCAGTCCTACCTATTTTTATCCTGTTGAATTGTTTGGATTCATTATCTATTCTCCAGATTTGCTTTGCAAAGTACAGATCCCATTTATCCTGAACAGTTGAAGACTAGTGTTTTATTTATATTATTAACTAGCTTTACATGTCCCGAGAATTGTGGCAAGTGCTTTACACATATTCTGCCATTTAACCTTCCAATAACCCCATGAGGCAGGTACCCCTAGTAACTTCATTCTACCTCTGTAAAAGTAGGTTCCAAATAGGCTCAGTTGTTGTGATAAGGCCATATAACTAATCAGTAGAAGTCATAGAGTAAATCTCAACTCTGATTCCAACATTTTAGCCACCACTATATTCTAGTCATGGGTAATGCACATAGCTTTTCCAGTCCTGCACATCATGATGATAAGTAATTATCACTAGCTAATTCCACAGACTCAAGAAATGTATACAGGAACTATGATATACCTTAACAAATCCTACAAATATAATAACAAAGTATATTTTTCAGAAAAGAAATCATTATTTACCAAGAATCAGAACGTACTTGGTACTTTGCTAACACCATCTGATCTTTTCTTCCTAAAGGATGTTTTAGGGTTACTATCCCTATGATCATTTTCTAGGTGAGAAACCTGAGACTTAGAAAGGTCAAGAACACTTTTCAGGGTAGATCACACAGCTAGTAAGTAACAGATTGTGGATATCAACCAATATGTTTGTCATAAAAATTGTGTTTTTTAACTACTATACACACTACCTTGTTAACCTCTGTTTATGTGCTTCTCAGTTTGTTTAATATCTCTTTATCATTGTGTCACCATGAAGAATATGAATATACTCAGAGTTCTGTTATGTAAATTTACTGGTTGGGTTCAGGATAACTGGTTTAAGTAGTCTGACTTTCTGTTTCCACTATTTGTAAAAACTGCCCAAGATACTATGATTTTATCCAATTTTAAAACATTTTATAAGTAAAAATATTATTAACATATTTTAATCGTATATTAAGCATATGTGGTCAAGCACACGCCTTCCTGACACATCTATGTTGTTTAGAATTGGTAAGCAGCATATTTACATTGAACTAATTTCATACTTTTATCCATGTCTGTGTTGTAACTCTTATCCAGAATTCTCAGATTCTTTCCTGCAAAGTCTGTATTCTATAATCTAGACAGAATTATGGGCCCAGGTGGAATACCTAAGATCATTACATTTTTGTCATATTCTTTCTCATGTAATAGGTAAAACTAATAAAAAATGTACTAATGTAAGATAAGCCAGCTGCTTATTTCAACACAGCAATTGAATGCTATCAATCAAGGTACTCCTTGCTGTCAAAAAAGAAAACTGGAAGTTTCTGTATGGAAGAAAATAAGGCTTAGGATAAATTAAAGTAAAAATCTTAATCTGTAAAAGAAATATACTTCTAAAATTGGGGAAATGAACTAGGAAAAAAACTAGGAGCACTATTTGATAAGGCCTGTCTAGACATTGGTATCTTGACTGTGAATGTTGAATAATAAAACTGAAATGAATAACATTATGATAAGATCAGGTAAATTCATGAAAATATAAATCAGCAAGAGAGAACAAAAATGCTGTGACACTTATTTTAAGGACTGAATACAAATATGGGCTGGATCTTTATTTGGCAAACTCTCTTCTCAGCTGACCACTTTGTAATGCCTACAATGAAAACCACTCTTCCTTTTCAGTCTAGTTTTATTGTGGGTTTTAGAAACTACCTACATTACTTTGTATTCTTAATAAAATTCAATTTTGTACTGTTACAAAGTACAACATGCGTATTATTAAAATTTAGAAAATTTAGGAATGTAAAAAAGAGAGTAAATTTCACCAGGTAGCAGTTATTCTCAGAGTGAATCATGATTAATATTTTTATTTCTGGGACTTTAAACAAGATATTAAGTGTTCTCCATTCTAAAGAAAATTATAATGAAATATTACTTCTGTGTTTTTATGCTGATTGTTTCTGGTAAGCTTTTTGTTTACTTGTTTAGTTTTTAACGTAGTCTATTAATGTATGTTAGATGTTGATTGCAGAGATAAATATTAGGGGCATCAAAAGTCCCATTCAAAACTATAAAGTGTGAGTGAATACTAATTTTCATCCCGTATAGGCTGTGTCTTCTACATTTACATGAGATTAAATAACTGGCTACATTGAAGCTGGAAGGTTTATACTCATTTTATTACAGCCTGGCCTTCTGGGGCTATGTGGTCACTTTGGGGAAAGTCAACATAGTTCAGGGCCCATGCATTTGGACAAGTGACATGAGGTGTTAAAAGGTGACACAGATTCCCAATGTCTCTTTTTCTATAAATTCTAAAATTGACCACAGGCATGTTTTTTTCTTAAAAGGATGTGCACAGGCTTACTTGGGATTTTGCTTCTAACTCTATAGAAGCATGTATTTGCTAGTAGTGGGAGAGATAGGGACCCAAGGTCTGTAAGCTTGCATCCATAGAGGAAAAGTGAATTGTTAATGGAAACCGTAGTTTTCAATTGGTATAGTGTCTGGTTTGCCTTGAGACTTTAATTTTATCTTCACCAAAGTTTTTACAAACAACTTATTCTATTATTTCTTCCCTCCACAAAATCAATGCTACTTATAGTGTGATACTTGAATTATCAACATGGGCCTCACCTCGGAGCTTGTTAGAAATGCAGAATCTCGGGTAAGAAAGCATTGTGTTGGAAATTGAAGTTACACATAAATGTAATAAAATAAAATCATCTTTTTGATTCAGGGGCTTACAATTTGGTAGAGATGTCAGGATTTTCACATGAAAAGACAAATAACAACTCAGCACTTGCAATATTAAGAGACAAAGGGGTGAACCACGTGCTCATTGAGAGGACTGATTTTTCCAGGCTCCAAACTAAGAAATGAAATATTTTAGAAATGAACTTTTCATTCAGCAAATATTTACTAACATCTTCCATGCGTCAGATATTCTGCTAAGACAATGAGGGTATCAGACAGATCCAGTACCTGCCCTTGCAATGGTTTCACTCAGTTGTTTTCTAATTTGTAATACGCCTAACAAACTACCTTTTATAACACAAAGAACAGAACTGAATTTCCCTAGAAGTCAATTAACTCTTTGCATAATTGCTTACATAATAACTGTCTTTTGTTACTCTTCCAAGGTGACATGGAGAAAGAGGATATACCTTGAGATTTAGGATTAAAGTAATTTTGTAACATGTGTTATGGATTTCTAATACACATTCCCCTGACTATACTTTGATTCCCCAAATACTCACATATGACAGATGATTATAGTTACCTTCATGATACATTTATTTAATCTTTTTTAGCTTTTTTGTCTTGGTTTCTGTAAACAAGTTTGGTATAAGATACCTGTCATCTAAAAAACTTTTAAATGCCTTATCTATTTACAAAAATCAGAGATGTTATGAAATATGATAAAAGAATTATGCCTGACATAAGTTAGACAGGACCCTTGAATTACTCATCTGTGAACTAATTTGAAGAATTCTTGCACAGATAGTTAGATCTGCCCCTCTCCTCCAAGAAAACAGAACCAGATGTCTTTTTTCCAGCCCCACTCTTCTAGACTTGTATGTATAGAGCTATGAAGCCTACTTTTTCCTAAGCTTCAGATATTATCAAACTCCTATCTGGAAAAGTAGGTCTCATGGGTTCATTTGCCCCTCCTATATAGATTATTCCCTAGGTAAGGAAAAAATAAACTCAGGGAGGAGATTTCCCTCACCATTTTAGGCATAGTGTTAATCTTCCTTCTTGTGGATAGGATTGTAGCCTTAGGTGTTTCAAATACGGTTTTACTGATTCAGCAACTTAGCAGAATAGATATAGTTAATTAATTGATTAATTAATTTTAAAAACAAGCCAAAGCGATCAGACCTCTGAAATAACCCAATCCAAATGAGATCTAAAGCCTTCTTCTGCAGCTGACCTATTTATTCCAAGCTGCCTATCTTTGTAAGGCCTGAGGCAAGGAAGCCTGAGTAGCATGGGACTTTACCTAGAATGTTAACAGAAGCCTTGCGATATTTCAAGCTGACTCTTCTTTTTTTTTTTTTTTTTAACATCTTTATTGGAGTATAATTGTTTTACAATGTTGTGTTAGTTTCTGTTGTATAACAAAGTGAATCAGCTATACATATACATATATCCCCATATCCCCTCCCTCTTGTGTCTCCCTCCCACCCTCCCTATCCCACCCCTCTAGGTGGTCACAAAGCACTGAGTTGATCTCCCTGTGCTATGCGGCTGCTTCCCACTAGCTATCTATTTTACATTTGGTAGTGTATATATGTCAATGCTGCTCTCTCACTTCGTCCCAGCTTACCCTTCCCCCTCCCCGTGTCCTCAAGTCCATTCTCTACATCAAGCTGGCTCTTCTTGGGCCTCAGTAGGCCTCTACCTTTCATCACTAGAGGTTCCTCTTGCCTCTTCTCAGACAGAGCTGTAAGTCCCAATTTTCTAAAAAGATTTAATACCTTTCCTTCAGAAGACTTCATTATAATTATATTACATTTGTACCTCTACCTTTGAAGAGCACATTTAATGAACCTAAGAAATGGAAATTGGGCACAATTTGTATTTTTATGTTATGAAGTTTGACTCATACTCTTTTTGCTAAAGTACTTTCACTGGAAAGATAAGCTTGAGCTCTTCTATTTATTTAAAATTATGGTTTCTAATTATCAAGAAATATGGATTTTATTATTTTTATGTATCATCGAAATGTCACAAAGTTATAATACAGTTTACTCTTGAACAACACAGGTTTGAACTGCGTGGGTCCACTTACAGTAGATTTTTTTCAGTAGTAAAACTATAGTACTGCATGATCCATGGTTTAATTCATGGATTCAAACTTACAGATACAGAGGACTGAATAGCCAGATTTTCCTGCACAGAGGGTCAGCACCCCTAACTCCCACGTTGTTCAGGGGTCAACTGTGTTTTGTTCTGGAGTTTTATTTAGTCTGTTTTCCAGTGTAAGAATATATATAATCTGCTCCTGTGGATATCACTTGTGGTTAATATACTAATCTTTTCCTTAATTGTCTTTCTGTACTGCCTCTAAATAATAGATTGTGTGATTTTCTCTTTGAGTGGGAAAAATTTACCTCATTTCTTTCTCTGATTGTCACAGATGTTTTTCCCAATCACACCTACACGTACCAACTAGTTTTAAGAAAGAAAGAAAGAAAACACATAAAAATACCCTCTTAATATGTTTTCTGATTGTATATTTCAATATCTTTCAATCCCCAAAGTTAAAGTTTTAATTGTAGCTTTGCTGTCCAATTAACCACATCTTGGAACTGTATTATAAAGTGTGTGTCAACTATATTCACAATTATACTGAAGGCAAGAAAAAGATAAAGGGATTAAAATACTTGTGAAGACATTGAGTACTAGATAACTAAAATAATCTTTATCAGAAAAATAAAAGATCTATTGAAAAAAACACTTGTTTCATGAATTCCCTCAGAAAGCACCCTGAAATGTAAAAATGCTTGTATTGATTATAAATGAAGACCCAATAAAGATGTCATCTGGTTCCTATTTTTTAATTAATAATTTTTGAAATCAAAGAGATACATGTACATGGCTTAAAAGTCAAATAGTTCGGGGCTTCCCTGGTGGCGCAGTGGTTGAGAGTCTGCCTGCCAATGCAGGGGACACGGGTTCGGGCCCTGGTCTGGGAGAATCCCACATGCCGCGGAGCGGCTAGGCCCGTGAGCCACAACTACTGAGCCTGCGCGTCTGGAGCCTGTGCTCCGCAACGGGAGAGGCCGCGACAGTGAGAGGTCCGCGCACCGCGATGAAGAGTGGCCCCCGCTCGCAGCAACTGGAGAGAGCCCTTGCACAGAAACGAGGACGCAACACAGCCAAAAATAAAATATAAAATAAATTAATTAATTAAAGAAACGTTTAAAAAAAAAAAAAGTCAAATAGTTCTATAAAGCTCAAAATGAGAAAAGAGTAGTCACCTCGTACATTCTACTCATCCCTGATCTCTGTTCCCCAAGGATACAACACTTTTAACCCTTCTTTAAAAACAAAAAACAAAAAAACCCTGAATATTTACAATATAACATGCTTAAATGGATATTTCTTGATTTTTTTCAGATTAAGGTATTATTGACTAGCTTTCTACTGGAAGATGACTATTTTGCTTAAGTAGAAATCCCCTCCTTACCCAACCTACTACACACATTCTTTCTATATAATTATATTGTTATTATTTAAATAAATATTCACTATGTTCATTATTATCTTGTACACATTCTTCAGAGCTGAGCCATGTAGTATACTATAAACATATTGCTTTTATATAATTTTTAAACTTTTAATTTCTTGTTGACATACTTTCTAAAGCCCTCTGTGTACTTTCTTCAACTTAAACTGATTGCATAAATGTTATCCTGGGACTTCCTTTCACTAGCCTGCTAGACAATCTCTTTGCCAAAGTTTAGGCAAAGTTTACTTTATAAGTTACTTTCTCTTTGATGAAGGACAAAAATCCTCCTGGATTGTTGCTTCTGTATAAGCCTCCTGATAAAAGATGCTTGGATGATACATTTTTGGTGGCCTAACATGTCTGAAAATATCTTTATTCTATTCTCTTTATTGATAATTTATCTGTGCATACTAGAGACTGAAAATCATTATCTATTAGAATTTAGGCATTTCTTCACTGCTTTCTAAATTCCATTGTTACCACTGAAGGTTTTAATGCCATTGTGATTCCTAATCCTTTGTGTGTGATTTTTTAATAACAGTTTTATTGAAAAATAATCCATATGCCTTACATTTCACCCAATTAAATTATAAAATCCAGGTTTTTTTTTAGTATCCTCACAGAGCTATGCAACCGGCACCACAGTCAATTTTAGAATATTTTCATTATGCCAAAAACTAACCCTGAACCCATTAGCAATCACTCCCCGTTTCTTCCCAATCTCCATAGCACTAGGCAACCATCATTTTATTGATGTGCCTATTTGAGACAATTCATATAAAAGGAATCATACAATATGTGGTCTTCTATGCCTGGTTTCTTTTACTAGCTTAATGGTTTCAATGTTCACTGATGTTGTAGTTTCTATCAGTACTTCATTCCTTTTTGTTGTCAAATAATATTCCATTGTGTGGCTATACCTCATTTTGCGTACCTGTTCATTCCCTTAAGGATATTTAAGTTGTTTCCAAGTTTTTGGCTATTATGAATAATGTTGCTATGGACACCAATGTACAAGTTTTTGTGTGTTCAAATTTCTTTTTGGTAAATAACTAAAAGTAGAATTGCTGGACCATATGGTAACTTTTTATTTTACATTCTGAGGAACTGCCAAAATGTTTTCCAAAATGGCTGGATCTTTACATTTCCAGCAAGAGTGTAATGAGGGTTCCCATTTATCTACATCCTCACCAGCACTTAGTATTGTCTGTCATTGTGATTATAACCATCCTGATAAGTATGAAGTAGTATTTTCATTGTGTTTTTGATTTGCATTGGTCTAATGAATACAGATGTTGAATATTCATTCATGTGTTTAATGGACGTTTGTGTGGTTTCTTTGGAGAAATGTGATTCACATTCTTTTCCTGTCTTTATATCGGGTTATTTGTGTATTTATTATTGAATTGTAAGTTATTCATAAGAATTATAAAAATCATAATGTAAGAATTATTAGATATTTATCTGAATACAAATGTCTTACCAGATTTTATTTGGAAATATTTTATCCCATTCTATGATCATCTCTTCATTTTCTTGATGGTATTCTTTGAAGCATAAACATTTTTAGTTTTCTTAAGTAAAATTTATCTTTTTTTTTTTTTTTCCTTTTTCACTTGGGCTTTTGATGCTCTATCTAGCAAGGCTTTGCTTAACTCAGAGACTCAAATATTTACTTCTACATTTTCTTCTAAGAGTTTTATTATTTTAGCTCCTATTCTTAGATATAAAATCCATTTTCAGCTAAATTTTGCATGTGGCATAAGGCAGGGATCCAACTTCATTTCTTTGCATGTGAATTTCCAGTTGGACTAGAGTCATTTGTTGAAAAAACATTCTTCCCCGTTGAATTCTTTAATCTAAAATTAATTGAATGTAGATGTAAGAGTTTATTTCTGTACTTTCAGTTGTCTTCCATTGACATATGTCTCTATCCTATGGTAGTACCACCTGTCTTGATTATTGTAGCTTTGTAGTAAGTTTTGAAATGGGAAAATGTGAGTTCTCCAAAATGTTCTTCATTTTAAGATTTTTTTTTCTGGCTATTCCGGGTTCCTTGCATTTCCATATGAATTTTAGATCATCTTGTCAATATGCAGAAGACAGCTTAGATTTTCCTAGGGATTTCATTGAATCTGCAGGTCAATTTGGAAAGTATTAACATCCTAACAACATTAAGTCTTCTAATCTGTGAATATGGGATTCCTTTTCATTTAGTTAGATCTTCTTTAATTTATTTCAATGATACTTTGTATTTTTCAGTGTATAGGTCTTGTACTTCTTTTGTTTAATTTGTTCCTAAATATTTTATTCTTTTATTGTGCAGTTTTTAGATGGAATTGTTCTTTGTTACACTTTCAGGTAGTTCATTGCTGGTGTATAGAAATACGATTGATATGTATTTTTTTTTCTTTTATCCTGCAAACTTGCTGAACTCATTTATTAGTTCTAATAGTTTTTTTTTAATGTGTATTTCTTAGGATTTGCCATATACAAGACCATGTCATCTATAAATAGACATAGTTTTATTTCTTTTTTTCCAATCTGGATAACTTTTATTTCTTTTTCTTGCTAATTGCCCTGGTCAGTGAAATGCTGAACAGAAGTGACAATAGTAAGCATCCTTTTCATTTTCCTAATAGTAGCAAAATGTTCAGTCTTTTGTCCTTATATGATGATAGCTGTGGTTTTTCAAAAATGGTCTTTATCAGCTCTCCTCCAAGGGCTTCCTTGTTGTACAACTTGAGTTCCACTCATATCAAAGTTTGCTTTAATAATGCCCACTGGAGTGGTGCAGTGAACAATCTATGTGTTTGGAATGCAGCATCCCTGATCATGATTTGTCTCATCTCCTTCAACCCTTGGCTTAAATTTTACTTCCTTAGTACCCTAAAGGCCAAATCAGTCAACATGCACTTATTGCTTCTTTGCTTTTAAATTTTTGTTGATCACCTTTGTCTTTTCTAGTCTCCTCTCCTATTCTCTTTATTCTTGTGTGTTTGAGCCTTTCTTATCCCTTTTTTTTAAGGGTTTGGCAAAATGGAGAGGTGAATTGGTGTGTTTAATTGCCATGCTTAACATAGCTAGTGAGCACCTTTTGACCTAATATGTGTCAGGCACTGTGTTGCATTTGTCTTTGTTCATTCTCATTTCATTGAATATATAGACACCTTCCCAAGGTTATTGTTGCCTCCTATGGTCTGGGACTAATATGCAGATTTAAGAGAATGATATTTGTCCTTTGAAGGGAAAAAATGACTTTTATCTTTACTTTCCAATAAATTTAGTCACAAGTACCTGTTGCCTACTAAATATTCAGAGACTGCTGGAAGTTATGAGCTCCCTCTACAAAAGAGGTGTCTTTATTCACAGTGCCTCACCTCCTCTAACCCAATTGCTACTACCATCTCCATCCTATTATGTTTATCTTATATAAGCTATGCAATATACTTATATAATTTATATGTATATAATCCTTTTTTAACTCTACATTCATTTTCTTACCCGTCTACCTCTAGGCGTGAAAAACTCCCTAACTAGATGTATGCAATTTCTACTTGGTAATTATGTTTTTCTCACGACCTTGTGGTAAATTTGGTTAATTTTTTTTTCCCTCAAGTATCGTTTCTCTGTGGTTGTGACTACATAAATTGAACAAGGCAAAGACCTGATTTTGGTTATCTTATTATTAATAAATCTAGCATATCATTCTTACTGCAAAATCAAATACAAGACACTGAAACAAGATGTATAATACCACAGCATACCTTGGCTTTACCCGTCCAATACACCTAGCACTCTCTCCTTTATCTCTCCGTATACCAGTCAATATCTCAGAATTGATAATAATACTCTACAAGTTATACAGCATGTTTGCACTCATTATGTCTTTTAATATTCTTAAAAACTTATTAAGACATATGCTAGGTTGGAGGCTAAGGCCCAGAAAGGTTAAGAAGCTAGTCCACAGTTAAATGTCTGGTAAGAAATACTACAGGTAGATCTGTCTTCTACCTTAAAGACTAGAGCACATTTCAAGATACCATATGTGCCTGGTCTATCCTTCTATATAAATAAAAGATGGAAGTGAAAATTATGAGATTCCTTTGGTAGAGATGTGTTGAAGATTATAATGAGAATAACATAACTGCCAACCTATAATGGGCATTTACAATGTGTCAGACATTAAGCTAAGTGCTTCTATTGAATTACCGTGTTTAAACCTCACACCATCCCTATGAAGTCAATAATGTCATTATTCTCTAATATGAGCTGAGAAGAGAACCCCACAGGAGCATGTGTTACTTTGTTCTATCTTCTCATATCCTCTTATAGATAAAACTGAGGTAAACATTTTTCTTAAACAATATTCCCACTAATAACTAAGACCTGAAGATGATAGGTTTATTATTTAGCAAATTTTGTCAATGGATATTGAATCCAAGTCTTTCTTTTCATAACATAAAATAAATTAATTTCTTATTTGATTGTGCCTTGATAACTAGATTTTAATTTTCCAGGTAATGAAAACTGTTTCAAAGTTTTACATATTTGAATTTTAGAACTCTGAATGCCATTACAATAAAGTTTCTTAAGAAATCAGTGCCTAAATTGGCTAAATTGCTAGAAATGATTTTACCTGGGGACCCAAAATAAGCAGTTTTCCATCCAGTTTTAGTGAACGAGTTGGTATTATCAGAATTCTTTCTCTGAGTAAACTCGCAACTTGCTATATCTATAGCCTAAAATGGGAAAAATCTCTTAGCACTGGTGTAGTACACTCTCAGATCAGGACCTAGAGTCTCTGACTGGGTAGCCACTTCCTAGAAACAACTCTGTGGTATAGAAGGAAGAGTAAAAATGTTTTTAAACAGATAGCAGTATTTATCATACAAACTAAATGTGTTTCAGCATGTAATTGGTTCATTAAATTACTAACCATCCATATCCATAAAATGGAATAATGTACACCTATCAAAAAGGATGGGGATATTCATGTGTTGAGTGTGCATGCGCCTCCCTTTACACACGTGTATTATTTTTAAAAGTATACAATCTGTTTTAAACACTAGGCTCAGTCCACAGAATATTTTCTCAAACCACCTAATTGGCCTACAATTTCCACCTTGTAATAGCACATCTAAATTATAGAGAATTTTTATTTTTCTTTTGGAAAGACTAGTAAATCCTTACGAGACATTATTATGCAAATTGAAAGATATGACGTGACATGTTTGTCCTATTTTAAAAAAACTTAAAGAATTGATTCTGTTGGATTTGGGGTAGATGTTTTTTCTTAAATTTTTTACATAAGCGATTGTCTTCTTTAAAAATAGAAACAGTTTTATTTATTTCATTCTTTCTCATTTGTATGCCTTAAACTTTTTTCTTTTTGTTTTGTTTTTTTGTTTTGTTTTGTTTTTTTTCGTTTTTTTGGGTCACCTTAGTGCCTTGGCTAGGACCTCCAGTACATTATTGAATATGAGTGGTAAGAGCAGTTATCCTCTTCCTTTTATGACTTGTTCCTGATATTGGGGCAAAATAATACCATCAGGTTAAAGAAATTCCCCTCTGTTACTCTACTGCTAAGAGTATTTGTAGGTTTTTTTAAAAAAATCATGAATAAGTATTGTTTTTTGTTAAATGCTTTAGGAATCTGTTGAAATGATCATATGTTTTTTCTCTCTTAGTCTACTGATATGGTGACCTGCATTAATTGATTTTCAAATGCTAAACCTGCCGTGATAAACCTCACTTAGTTGTGATATATTATCCTTTCATATATTCCTACATTTGGATTGTTAGGAATTTTTCATCAATGTTTATAAGGAATATTGTTCTGTAGTTTTCTTTTCTTGAATGCGTTTGTATGATTTTGGAATTAGGGTAATTCTGGCCTCATAAAATTAGTTAGAAAATATTTTCTTCCTTTTTCTTTTCTAGACATGTTTGTATAGGATTAGTGCTATTTCTTCTCTAAATGTTTGGTAGCATATCCAGTGAAGCCATCTGGGTCTAGTGTTTTATTTGTGGGAAGGTTTTTAGTTTTAAATTCAATTTCTTTAATAGATATAGGAATTATCCATTTCTTCTTGAGTGAGCTTTGGCAATTTGTGTTTTTCAAGGAACTTGTCTATTTCATCTATGTTGTCAAATTTATTTATTTATTTTTTAAAGATTTATTTATTTATTTATTTATTTATTTGGTGGTGTTGGGTCTTCATTGCTGCATGGGCTTTCTCTAGTTGCGGGAAGTGGGTGCTACTCTTCGTTGTGGTGCACGGACTTCTCATTGCGGTGACTTCTCTTGTTGTGGAGCATGGGCTCTAGGTGTGTGGGCTTCAGTACTTGCAGCACGAGGGCTCAGTAGTTGTGGCTCACGGACTCTAGAGCACAGCTTCAGTAGTTGTGGCACACTGGCTTAGCTGCTCTATGACATGTGGGATCTTCCCGGACCAGGGCTCAAACCCATGTCCCCTGCATTGGCAGGCGGATTCTTAACCACTGCACCACCAAGAAAGTCCCTATGTTGTCAAATTTAAAGGCATAGATTTGTTTGAAGTTTTCTCTTTTTAAAACTGTGAGATCTATACTAGTGATATACTGTCTTTCCTTGCTGATACTTGTAATTTGTGTCTTTTTGTGACTTTAAGAAGGTCCTAGGATGTAAGGTCAATATATAAAAAATCGTATTTCTAAATACTAAAGATGTACAATTGGAAATGTAAATAATACCACTTATAATAAACCAAAACTATAAAACACTTAGGTATTAATTGAATAATATATATAAATGCAACTATAAAACACTTAGGTATTAATTGAATAATATATATAAATGCAACTATAAAACACTTAGGTATTAATTGAATAATATATATAAATGCAAGATCTATATGCTGGAAACTCATGGGGAAAAATAAGCCTCCTAGAGTCCCAAGTAAATGTACATATATTACATTGTATTTGTGGATCGGGAGACCCAATAGTATTAAGATGTCAATCTTCCCCAATCTATAAATTCAATATAATTCCAAATAAAATCCTAGCATAATTTCATAAAAACTGACAACTGATTCTAAAATATATATGGAAATGTAAAGGACCTGGAATATCTAAAGCGGTACTGAAAAACAAAAATAAAGTATGAGGATTCATGCTACCAGATTTCAAGTTTACTATGTCAAAACAGTGTGATATTGGAGAAGGGTAAACATGTAAATTAATGAAACAGGAGTACAGAAATACATCCACAAATAAATAGTCAAATATGTATTTTTTTAAGTGCAAAGATAATTTAATGAAGAAAAGTTAGTCTTCTCAACAAATGGTGCAGGAACAGTTCAACATTTAATGCAAAAAAACCCCATAAAAACCTTGATTCATATATTATACTATATATAAAAACTAACTCAAAATGGACCAAAAATCTAAAACTATAAAATTTCTAGAATAAAACAAAGGAGAGATTGACTTAGGTAAGGATTTGACACTAAAAGCATGATTCAAAAAGAAAATATTGAGAAATTGGACTTATCAAAATTAAGGAATTTTTTCTTTGCAAATTTATTATTTGCAAAACACTAATAAAATGAAAAAAGAAGCTACAGACCAGGAGGATATACTTATAAGTCAAATATCTCATAATGGACTTGTATCTAAAATATATATATATACACACACACACACACACATATATAAAATAAAAAATGGGCAAAAGATTGAACAAACACTTTACCAAAGATATATGATTGGCAAATAAGAACATGAAAAGATATTTAATGTCATTAGTCATTAGGAAATGCAAATTAAAACCACAGTTAGGTACCATTACATACCTGTTAAGAGTTAAGGTTAAAGAAATTAAAATAAAATAAAAACCTGGTAATAAGTTCTGGGCAGAAGGCCAAGTAGCTGGAAGAGTCATATATTTATTGTGGGAATGAAAAGCAGTACAGCCACTTTGAAAAGTATTTTGATAGTTTCTTATAAAGTGAAACATCTTTTTACTATATAAGCCATCAATCCCAAATTTACCAAATGAAGTGATAACCTATATTTACACAAAAATTGTATGTGAATGTTATAGCAACTTTATTCTTAATAAACCAAAACTAGAAACAACTCAAATGTCCATCACGTGTGAAATGGATAAACAAACTAAGGTACATTCATACCATGGAATACTATTCAGCAATACAGAAGAGAGAACTACTGATAAAATAACATGGATGAATCTCAAATATGTTATGCTCAGTAAAGATGCTACAGACTGGATGATTCCATTTGTATGACATGCTGGAAAAGGCAAAATTATTGAGACGGAAAACAGATCAGTGATGGCCAAAATCTGGCAGTGGGGAAATGAGCTGATTGCAGAAGGACATAGAAAAATATTTTAGGATGACGGTCCTGTTCTATATTTTAATAATGGTATTGGTTACAAAACTATATGCAGTTGTCAAAACTTACAGATCTGTACACTAAAAAGAATGAGTTTTACTGTGTGTAAATTATACCATAACAAAAATGGAGCAAAAAATTAAGAAAAAATAATTGCCTTAATGTTATATCTTTCTATATGGGAACACACTGAAAATTTGAGGCTAGGACTGTGGTTTTACACGAAGCAAAGAATTCTGAAGAAATCCACCTTAGCAGTCATAAGCAGCAGCCTAATCTCTGTTAAGCCAGCTCACACTGTATTTTACTAGGGTAAGGAGACCGGGGTGAGAGAATGAATGATATGACACAAATTATCACCATTCTAAATATGTCAGGCAGATGTCCTGCTGACAAGAGGGACTGTCTGGTATGATAAGTAGCTGCGTCAGCTTATCAATTTCCAAGTACAAAGAGTGAGTGAAATATGTTATTTTTATAAATGTACTACATGGAGAAAGATTTTTTTCTTATTACCGTGATTATCATTGTTGGTTAAAAGGCATTTTTGTATAAGCTAAATTCAAGAAGAAACTTGATTACTAAAATTGAGAATGAAATTTGATCCTATTTTGTAAAATAATATCTCACATAACTTATATCTGGAAAAGTGCCTATACTTTTTGTATCTCCAAAGAGTTTATAAAAGTTCTAATTTTCTCTCAGGGGGGAACATATAACCTAGAAGCACATGAATATGGCACAGCTGTGTTCTTACTATCCCACCAAGTCCAATACATGATCAATGTGAATTGTTCAATTTTAAGTCATGAAGGCAGCCAGCATAATGTTATTGATGATCTGATGGCTACACATACAGTATTGGAAACAGTGGTTCTCTGTCTTAGAGATATTTACGTAAACAAAACTAATGAGGGAAGAAACCTCCTAAAAGTAATAATAACTTGCAATTGCTGGAATCTGGTAACCAGCTTCTAACCATTCTTTATTGATCTGCTTTTACTCTGAGGCAGGTTAGCAAAATTTATTTGTATGTGTTTCCAAAACCATAAACCTGCATACGTTTGTGGAAATGTGTTAAAAAGCAGAACAATCTGTAAAGACTATGCAGACTAGCATAGGCATTTGGTGAAAATTACATGCCTGGATTGTTGATTGGTCTATGCTTATGTAGCAAATTAGATGTGGATATACATTGTTTCAGTGAGTACTATTCATATTTTATAGAAACCAATTAGCCAGTATAGAAAAATCTTTGTTTCCTATGGTTATTGTTTCTCTGTTTTTTGGGGGACTTTTCATTCAGGTAACGATTTCAGGAGAATTTACCAAAAAAAGTATCAAGTATCTTCTCCAGAAGATGTCAAAAGATACAGAAGTGATTTATGTGCAAAACTAGAACTATTTTATGTAACACCAAAAAATAAAAGAGCAAAAGAAAAAAGTAAGTTTCTATTGTAAAATGAAACATAGTTCCAAATCACTTGAAGAATATGGAAATTATGACAAGAATGCTTGATGATTATGCTTAAATGGTAAAATGATAAAAAAGATAATGATAATTAAAAGAGTTACTATGAGGCAGGCAGTATTTTAAGAACTTTGCATGACTTACCTCTTTTGCACCTCACAGTACCCTATGAGGTAGTTTCTATTATTTTTCCCATTTTAGAGATAAGCTCTCTATACCTGTTTATTCTTAAGTCATTTGCCCATTACCATGGTATTATGTAACAACCCTGGTACCTTGGGGGTTTAATGCAACAAAAATCCAAATTTTCACTCACATCACAATCCAATTGGGTCATCAGAAGATGCTTCCTGTATGTGCTGTTTTAGGCTCCCTCCGTTTTGGGTCTCCGCCATCCTGGGGTTCTACCAGTTGTCTGCTGGATTCCCTGCATCCAAAGGGCGGATAAGTCAAGAGACAACAGAGGATTATCAGAATCCTTTAGGGGCCAGGTTGGGAAGTGGCACAAACTAATTTTGCATATATCTCATCATCTGGAAGCCACATTCACATAGCCTGAAATTAGCTAAACCAAGGTTGGAGCTTAGGTACTCTGGCTCCAGAGTCCAAAGCTGTGCATACGGCACCACACTCAGAAAAAAAGAGAAAGAGTGGTAAGAAAGATATGAGATTTAGTATGAATTAATTTTCTATCCTTTTAGAATTCCTCTTACTATTTATTAGTAATAAAAATTCAGAAATCTAGTTCTTGAATCTATTTCTAAGTTAAAGAACGACTTAGAAGCTTAGATACCTCAAAGCTACCTACTACTTGTAAACTGTTAACTTGTGTTTTATACAGAAAATATACTCAAACTTTGAGAATATTCTCCTATACAGCTTTGAAAAGAACACAAAAATATTTCTTAAAATCACAGAATATAGTGGGTCTGTGTTGGGGAGTCTTCATACATTGCATTAGATTTAATTTCTGAAATAGTAGCTCCTCTCCTTTAATTAAAAAGATACGCTGGGCTTCCCTGGTGGCGCAGTGGTTGAGAATCTGCCTGCCAATGCAGGGGACACGGGTTCGAGCCCTGGTCTGGGAGGATCCCACATGCCGCGGAGCAACTAGGCCCGTGAGCCACAACTACTGAGCCTGCGCGTCTGGAGCCTGTGCTCCGCAACAAGAGAGGCCGCGATGGTGAGAGGCCCGCGCACCGCGATGAGGAGTGGCCCCTGCTCGCCGCAACTAGAGAAAGCCCTCGCACAGAAACGAAGACCCAACACAGACAAAAATAAATGAAAAAAAAAAAAAAAAGATACTTTTCTTTTATGATAATGCTGAAGAATACAGATAAGATACCATGTTTCCATATTTGCATTCTGATTTGCATATTTCATCCCCTTAGATACTAGTGATCTTCCTACTTCAGTGTAAGATTCAAACCATTGATAATGTTGCATGAGCCAATGACTATGCTTCATTTAAAGCAGTTTATGAAGATTGATGAGTCAAGCACAACATTTCTGTTCTACTCAAATAATCTTTCTGACAAAATTAATCTGATGCACTTTTAATTATGTACATAATCATTATAGTGTTGCACGTAATTAAGCATAAATGGTAAGCAGTTCAAATAGATAACATTACAATAATTAGTATTGCTTTCACAGAGCCAAGCCAAATTTTAAATTTTAGTTTCTCATGTTGTTAGCTCTTCATAGTTCTTTATGATGTTAGAAGAATCCATATTTACCGTTTCATCTGATATCATATACTGTTTAATTGTCTCCATATCACCTGTCTATACATACACAAATTCTCATGCAGGATAAATTCAGTAAACCAAAAGCTAAGTTGCCCTTGTCTCTCTTGCTATTTTCAACCACCAGACTCCCACCTAATACGCAAAATCATGTGTGAGGTCTGATCTTTCATAACCATTTTTACCCATTTTCTCTTATTTCTCCTCTTTTCTCGCCGTCACTACCATGATGTTGGTAACCTTTTAGCAAGCATTGTACTCTTCATACTCCAGGGGTTTCAAGATTGGAGAGAGCAGAAAGATGGAACCAGTAGTCTATGGATTTTCTACTTCGGACTGAGATAGGGCAAAGAAAGAGTTGGGCTATAGGGATTACGTGGAAAACAGTGCATTTAAAGCAGTGAATTAATATGCCTGTCCTAAGATACAGACTAAATAAATTAGGTAATACCCCTACCTTCATGCTCTTTATCCTGTAAGATATTGGTCTTTTCTATGACAAACTGTTCCTCTTTCTGTCCGAACCCCTTACTACATTTATCTCTGTCCCCTCTGCACCACTGAAACCGTTTTTAAAGGTCTTAATTGATCCTATTAGGAAACCCAGTGCAGTCTTTAGGCTTCATCCAAGTATATTTCTCAGTTTTTAATATTTATTGCCCTGCTTACTTCCATGGACTGTTATTCTTCCTTAGGTTTTGTGAAGCTTTCTATGTTCCTCATCTATATATTTAGTTATTTCTGTTTTCTTTTTTTTTTTTAACATCTTTATTGGAGTATAATTGCTCTGAAATGGTGTGTTAGTTTCTGCTTTATAACAAAGTGAATCAGCCATACATATACGTATATCCCCATATCTCCTCCCTCTTGCATCTCCCTCCCACCCCTCTAGGTGGTCACAAAGCACCCAGCTGATCTCCCTGTGCTATGCGGCTGCTTCCCACTAGCTATCGATTTTACATTTGGTAGTGTATATATGTCCATGCCACTCTCTCACATTGTCACAGCTTACCCTTCCCCTTCCCCATGTCCTCAGGTCCATTCTCTACATCTGTGTCTTTATTCTTGTCCTGCCCCTAGGTTCTTCAGAACCTTTTTTTTTTTTTGATTCCATATATATGTGTTAGCATACAGTATTTGTTTTTCTGACTTACTTCACTCTGTATGACAGACTCTAGGTCCATCCACCTCACTACAAATAACTCAATTTCGTTTCTTTTTATGGCTGAGTAATATTCCATTGTATATATGTGCCACATCTTCTTTATCCATTCATCTGTCGATGGACACTTAGGTTGCTTCCATGTCCTGGCTATTGTAAATAGTGCTGCAGTGAACATTGTGGTACATGACTCTTTTTGTCAGTTTTCTTTATTAACACCTTTTCTTCTGCTTGCCTTTCACATGTAAAAGTTCTCTAGGTTTGATTTATATCATAAATATTCTTTTTTAAGGGATGATTATTTTCTCTTTGGACTTCAATTACCAATTATGTGTTTTTGACTTCCAAATCTCCACCTCTAGTCCAGACCTTTCTTCTTACATAGACTCAAATTTGCAACTCCCTCCTAGCCATTATCTTGTCAACATTTTAAACTAAACCATCAAAAGCAAACTTAGTATTTCCCTCCGAACCTCCAGTCCTTCTGTTATTCTTAATTCATTTTATTGGTGCTGTTAACTCAGTGTTACTATGCTTTCACCAAGTTTTTGGCCATCCACTCATCTAAATATTCATAGTCCTAATTTCTAGCCTTTTAGATAGCTTTTCTTTCTTTACTGTCTTTTGCTCATCTTTCTCTTTGTTATTAGGCACTTTCAAACAATACAAGTCAGAGTATAGGACTTCTGTCCTCCTTAACTAGCAATGATTCCCATTATTGAAACAGAAAATTCTACTTAATCTAAGAATTAATCTACTTCTGTCTGGCCCCAAATAATAATTCCAGTCCCATTTCCCACCACATCAAACACTATGTTTTAGGCACACAGGGTTATTTACCATTGTCTTTATCTCTTACATGCTGTCATTTTTTTAAAAATTATTTTCTCATATTGTCTACTTTATCAGGAATGCATGCTTATAAATTTTGTCTACTGAGCTCATCTTTTAAATTTTAGTTTAAATTTAACTTCTTTAACGACCTTTTTTCCAGATACCTACTTCCATTTCCAGTCTCTGGATGAATTCTTCTCTTTCCAGCTAATGTCACATGTATTTTTATTTAGTATATGTGTTGTTCTGCTATGAATTATAGCTGTTGTTTACATTGCTGTGCTTCTCATCTCTAACCCCACTCGCTTCCACACTCATGTTGTAATTCATTAATTTGTCTAAAGCAATTTTGCATCTGTGGAAGCCCAGCAGAGTCCTTAGCATTGACTAGGTGCTCAATCAGTGTTGAACTAAAAGAAGCATATAGAGTAAAGGCAATTTTGGATTGATTCCACCATAATCAAACAAGATTTGACAACTCAATTACCTAACTTAAAGATGTAAATGAACTATCTTTAGGACCTAGTTTAATTTAATGGACTAGAAATGACACCTGAGAGTGTTAATCTTCATCCTAGAATTAAGCTATTTCACTGATTTATTAGTTCATTCATCCTATAAAAATTATAAAAACACTTCTTGTATCTATAGCACACTACTAAGCTTAGAATGACAAGCAAATAAAAAAAAATACACCATGGTTTCAACCATCACCAGATTGTACAGTGGGAATTAGAGGCATTTTTGAGAACATAGGCTTTGTTTGTAGTCAGCCTGACCTTGATTTGAAGTTTTGAATACCATCTCCATCGTATATTTACCATATAATCTTAAATTAGTCATCAACCGTAAGTTTCCTCATCTGAAAACTATAAATTACAATAATATCTACATTTTCGACTGGTATGGGGTTTCAAAGAAATTGCACATTTTAAAAACTTGATATATATGCATGTATATACATATATATTTTTATATATATATATTTAGGTTTATAATTTATAGCTGTAGATACTGGTGGGGAAAACCAAAATGTAAATAAGTACCATATGAAACAAAAATGTTATAATTTCTAAAGATCCATTTATTCTATATTTTTATTAATAATGTATTTTTACAGACCAAATGACTGGTCTTTGCACATTATATAAATGTTAATATTTATATCAGCATATAATTGGCATTGACCCCAATTCCATACCTACAAATCAGATGTGTTGATTTGTATATTGGCTTAATTTATATCAAGGAAGCAGAAATTGTTCCAGGTATCTCAAAGAGAAATAAATTTAATATAAAGTGTCAATTGTAATCAGAACACTGGAAATTAGAAGTTGAAGAGGGCACACCTAGCTTTCAGCTTATGGAGCTGCAGTTATGTTCCAGTTAGAGGGGAAGCTATGATAACTGATGAGTTTACTAGTAGCATATTGATAGGCAAGAGAAAAAGACCAGGTTTTTATCATGGGGCGCTTCAGCCTTAAGAGGTTGACAAGAAAATGTGGAACTGTACAAAGGAGGCTGTGAAATAGGAGGAAAACCAGAAGTCCTGAGCCCTGGAAGCAAAGTGATGAATGTACATCAGGGAAAACTAGTTAACAGTGTCAAATGCTGCTGATAGGTCAAGTAAGATGAGGACTGAGAAAAGACCATCGCACTTATCAACATCAAGGTCATTGGAAACCTGTATCTGAGCAGTTTCTGGAGCAATGGAGATAAAACCTTGATGGAATGGGCTTACGATAGAAACAGAGAGGAAGAAAGAGACAGTGAGTATGGATTATTTTGTAAATTTTGTTATAAAGAGGAACAGAGATACTGGGCAACGGTGACGCATACAGGACGTGAGATCAAGGTTTTTTGTTTTTAATGTGGGGAAAAGTAGTACAAGGGTCAGAAAACATTCTGTAAAGGGCTATAGTAGATATTTTAGGTTTGGGGGGCCAACTAGTCAACTAAGGCAACTATTTGGGCTGTGTCTGTAGTGTAAAAACAGCCATAGGCAATATGTAAACAAATGGCTGTTGACTGTGTTCCCGTGAAACTTAATTGACAAAAAGGGATGGAGGCTTTAGTTTGATCTAATATAAATTTTTAAAGATGATTATGAGAGGAAGTAGAGAAAAACTGAAGTGATATCCTTGAGTAGGTGAAAGGGGATGGGATTTGTGCACAGGAGTTGGGGTTGGAGCTTTAATTATGCGTTAAACCAAGTTTGAAAAGCAAGAAAAGCAAGAATAGGCAGAGGTGGGTAAAATGTGAAGCATAAATCTGTGGAAAATTTCTTTCAATAGCTTCAATTTTCTCAGGGAAGTAGGAAGCAAGATCATCATATGTGGGTGACCATTATGAAGGAGATTTAAAGTTTTAAGAAGAGAAGATACATAAAATATTGGTAGTTTCATGAAAGAGTTGAAAAGCAATTGGGCTAAGAAAATACTAGAGATAGTTAATTTTTTAGTAAAATACCAAACTTTCAGTTTGGAGTATTCTAGCTGTCCTTTTCCACACTGGACTTTCATATATTTTTATTAAAATTTAAAATATTTCTGAAGCACCAGCTAAACTTGTGGCAAATTTCAACTTATTTTGAATCATTTAACCTTGATCTTTAAAACCCTTATTTTTCTCCCCAGGGGAAAAAAAGAAATTGTCACGACCCATTAATATCTCTATTTTCAGACACCACAATCAGTCATACATTCTATCCGTAATTTTTCTTGTTTAGCAGATCTTATTCCTGTTAGAAATTATTTGTGAAATGAATATGCCTGTGTCACTTCATCTGTGTTTCATGCATTTATCATACTGAATCCTAATTTGCTCTAAGGTTTTGCTAACTTTGGCTTCACTGATGTATTTGTTCTGAAAGGGTTTAGATATTATGAAATATATTATGTCCAGTAGTTGTCTAATATTTTGCCACCTGCTTCAAAGGTTATACATGGATTAGTAAGTCAAAACAAGCCCTCAAAAGATAGAATATCAATGGATGTGTCAGATAAGAAAGGCATAAATGGTGAAATCAACCACTGAGTTGACATTTTTCCTCTTGAAATAATTTACCAGAATTTGAAAGGATTTGTGCCTTTGAATGTACATAATAAGGGAAAAAGTGAAAGACTGAACACATTGATCTGAAATTTTTATTAACAATACTTCAAACAAATGCAAGCCAACATATTTTAGAGGGAATAGATAATGGTTTGTTCTGTCAACCAATCATAGAAACTTTCTAGGAAACCAGTCAAAGCTGTATTATTATGGTTATGCACTGAGTAAATATTAACGTTTAAATTTAAATAGTATATGTGTGTGCACAGTTATATAGACATAATATCTTTGCTTTTCCTCTACAGAACTGTTGCCCAATTGCCAGCAGTTGAATTGTCAGTATAAATGTGCCATGGTCAGAAATAGTACAGTGTGTTACTGTGAGGATGGATTTGAAATAAAAGAAGATGGAAGAAGCTGTAAAGGTAATTATGACATGTAATTCTACTCAATTTTATTTTAACAGAGGCTTAATTAACAGAAATTTAATAAAATATCTTCAAGCACCTACCATGTGTTCCACACAATGTTTATGTTCACTTTATTTTTTGTCTCTTGAGAGTTAAAAGTTGGCTCTCCCCCAAAAACCACATATATAAACATTAGATAAGCATTTATACAAATCAATTTTCTTTCCTTTTTTGATTGAAGTGTAGTTGATTAATAATGCTGTGCCAATCTCTGCTGTACAGCAAAGTGACTCAGTTATACACATACAGACATTGATTTATATGTTCTTTTCCATGATGGTTTATCCCAGGATATTGGATATAGTTCCCTGTGCTGTACAGTAGGACCTTGTTGTGTATCCATTCTAAATGTAATAGTTTGCATCTACCAACCCCAAACTCCCAGTCCATCCCTCTCCCTCCCTCCCTCCCCCTTGGCAACCACAAGTCTGTTCTCTATGTCTGTGAGTCTGTTTCTGTTTTGTAGATAAGTTCATTTGTGCCCTATTTTAGATTCCACATATAAGTGATATCATATGGTTACAAATCAATTTTCAATTCATATTGCAGTAATGACAGACATGGGACATGTCAACAATGGGATGTGTTTTGGTCAGTCACTAAAACTTTGGATTTAATTATTTTAACCTCCTAAATATTTTATGTCTGTTATATAGCTGCAGTGTAGTAGACATTTGTTATCTACTAAGTTAAGTTAATAATAGTCATGTAATGTTCTTTACAACTTTTGCATTGGTATTTCTGGTGATTGATATTTGACCAATGCAATAATGATGAATATAAAGTATTTATTATATTTTTTAATGTCTTAATTTTTGTTTTTGTGAACGTTCTACACCAAATGTTTACTTTCCAAAATGACTCTACTCTGCCATACTGAACTATTTTAGGTTACTTCTTCATTATGTTGAATCCAAATATATATACATATACATAATATTATATGTTTGTGTATATATATATGATATATCCACAAAATAAACAATACATTATTTTATATGGTATTTAGAATCTATATATATAAAACATTGAATATAGAATCTGTGTATAAAATTGAGGAATATCTGTGTTACCAGCACCACTAATAAACAGAATATTTTCCAAAGAAATTGGTACTTTGCTGATTACTTTAACCCTTTGCTTTAATATTATAACTTTTACCTTAAAAATAGAATCTTAAAGTTGAAAAAAATCCTCAGAGAATATTTTTTAAAATCCTCATGACAAAAGTGAGAAAAGTGAGACCCTGAAAAATTAAGTGACTTAGTTAAGTCTGCACATCTTTTTAGTAAAAGACTTGGGACTAAAACACAGATCTCCAGAGCCCACTTATTCTTATCCTAGAGAGGCTCATTAGTTTATAATGTACATAGGGCTTAAATTTTCAGTTTGTTGTTTTTTCATTTTCTGCATGATACAAGTATTATAAAAACATGTATTATTAAATGTTTATCAGACCCAAAGCCTGCATAATCTGACAATAGGGGGACCAAACTGGTATATTTTATTTGACTGACATTATTCTTAAACCAACATTTGAAAATCAGAAGGTTGCACACAGAAGTTCAGACTTTATGAAAAAACTCAGATTTGTCAACACTAGACCCCTTACAATCACAAAGTCTGCTAGATATAAGTAGTACCTCTGGACATGAATGCAATTTCAAGTTCAAAACAACACCTGCCATTCACACAAGGTAGGCCAATATACTTACCTGTATCCTTCTCACTCTTTTGTTATACCTCACTCCTATAGGTGTCAGGATTTTCAGCTCCTTTTACATGAATCTCTTTCTCCTGAAATCTCTCTTTTAAATCCATAAAAATCATCATAATCACTTTCTTCTGTTGAACATTAGTAAGGAAATACACAGCAATTTTTATGGAAGTTCACCAATAGAAGAGGAGATTTTTTTACTTTCTCTGCACTCCTGGATGGCCAGGTCTGAGCATCATTTACGCTTTCCTGAAGGAATTTCCAGGATATTCTCTGTCCTTAAAGGAAGAAAGAAGATAGCGCTACAAGTGATGACATGCCTGTTTCTTTGCAGCCAATTGTGTGGAGTTACATCAATGTCAGAACAGTGCATTCTGACTAAGGAGAAAGAACAAAAGAAATCATTATTCATATTGCTTTCCTGTATAGCATAATCACATATCAGAAAAACTAAAATAGGAACCAATAATAGTAAAGTTGAAAAAATTGGTGAAAATATTATAGATAAGAATCATCATTTCTGCCACTAGGGGCTGGACTTTATCAAATTCAAGATTTAATTTCACATTATCACTCTGGACTTCACTCCAAATACTGTTCTTCCTATCCCCAAAGCTACTTACTTCAAACAAACTGTCTATAAATGCAGGCTATTACATGAAGCTAAAAAAAATCTGAGAGAAATGCAAATAAATGTCATACAAATGCATAGTTTCCCAATTTAAATGGTTTCTTGGCTACTCAGCCATCTTTTGCTTTTCCTTAGTCAACTCCTTTCTTAGCTTGGGGGGTCAGAGGATGGAGTTGAGAGTTCCCACCCTCTAAGTCACCTGTTTGATCTTTTTGGAGACCAGTCCCATTCTGAGAATATCTAGTAGCCCCACCCTGAGTCACCTCATTAGCATAGACTCTAGTGTATTTCACAGGGCTCGTTAGAAATAACAAAAGATACTCCTATAGCTCAGAAAATTACAAGGTAACTGAACTCTGTGTCAGAAACAGAGGACAAAGACCAAATATGTATTCTTATTATACCCAAGCAGTTTAATCTGCTTAACATCCTTCAAAGGAGGCTCATGGACTCCTCTTTCTTGCCTGCCTTTTTCATATTGGTATCCTAAAGTAGTTTTCTATAGCTAAGCTTTCCCGACTTTCCCTTTCTCTCTGTGGGATCTAACCCTCTCCTATTTTTTTAATCTATTATCCATATGATATTGACTCTCAAATACTCCAAGACCGATCTCAACTTATATTATTGGTTCCATATTTCCAACTACTTATTAAATGTTTACTCAAGGATGCTCTACAGATACCTCAAAATTTAACACATCCAAATCAAACTCATTTTTTCCTCCCATGATACCTCCACTGTAATCTACACTTCTTATAATATTAGACCACCATTCTCTTCTATCATATCCAGTCAAACTTCACATGTTATCTATTCTATTTCTTAAACATTTGAGTCCATTCCCTCTTCTCCATTCCCACTGCTACTGTCATTGTTCAAAATATTATGACTTCGAAATACAATTTCTTGTGTGAAATTAGCACATAGCTAATTTTCCAGGATCTCTTCTCTATATTCACCAGTCCGTTTGTCATGACTTTGTTTAGTTTTAAAATACAAAGTTGATCATAAAGCTCATCTAATTAATGCTTTCCCAGTGCCTATGTATAATGTACAGCACTTTAGTTTAGCATACAAATAACTTCATTATCCCATCCCAAAGCGATTTTCCCAATATCATCTCTTACCATTTCCTCTTATACACCCTTACTCCACCTGACTCCTTATACTTCTTTGAAATCCCTACTGTGCCATCCCAATGGCTTTTCACATGCTGTTTTGTTTAACTGGAACACCTCTTTCCATCTGATCCCTTTTTATTTAGTCTGAGGAAATCTAAATCATCCTTTAAACTCAGCTCAGTATGCAGCCTTCACATTTTCCCTTCAATTCCAAGCAGGTTCATTTACTTCTCTGTGTTTCTATTATAACTAGAGTATGACTCTATTATAAGGAAATGCATAGAAATGAAATTCTATATCACTAGACTTGTTTCACCTAGAGGTTGAAATCATGTTTTATAAATTTTGGTTTCTTCAGGGATTAGTATAGTGCTTGGTACACAGGACAGACTGAATACAAATTTGTCTAAATTATTATCTGGCAGAGTTTTTTTTTTAATTTGCCCGGTTGGTTAAGAATCATTAAGTGCCTGCTGCTTACAGAGATTTGAACAAGATGCTGGAGGAAAAAAGTATTGCGAGTGGAAGTAGGGAAGAAATAGGAGGAGGGCCATAGATATTAAAATAAAAATTAATTAAGATAAAATTTCTGTTTGCAACAAGTACTTAATAGTTTCCTCCTTTTGATTTAGTGAGGGTGGTTTACATTGCTTAGCTCAGAACTTTTATTTAATCTGTTCATTGAAAATCGTGTTGCCAGACTAATTCTTTGTCAAAATCCTGAAAAAGCCAGTGTCGTAAACACTAGAACTCTTCAGCAAATATTCATTGGAGTGCATTTTATACCTTTGCACAAATATCCAAGGACTTTTAGCCTACACATCAAAAATGCAAATAAATTATCTTTTAAAGTAAAAGATTTGGTGTTAAGCTTGATCTTTATCTCCATAACTTAAAACGACACTGAATTTTATGTTCAGTTAGCGTGGTTTTGAAAAGATGTATTGGAGTTGGCTCTTTCTCGCTTTTTTTTTTTTTTTTTAAATAGCCTATTTCCAAAGTTTGGAAAAAATGTTTTCTTCAGGGAGAAAAAAAATGCCCAACAATAAATCTGCTTAGAAATGATGTTAATTTGCCTTTTAGATCAAGATGAATGTGCTGTTTATGGTACATGCAGCCAGACCTGCATAAATACGTATGGATCCTATGCTTGTAGTTGCGTGGAGGGCTACATAATGCAGCCAGACAACAGATCCTGCAAAGCCAAAAATGGTAAGTTATCTAATTTTTGGTCCTTCCAGAATTTATTTCCTATTTGCAGTTCTTTTCATTAGAAATGTATATAGTAGAGCAATATGGACTTTGAAGAAATAGATTTTTTCTTCATTTTAAGGAAATGATCCATACTTAGAAAGCCAGAGAAGTTCTTTTAGTTGTCACTGATCACTACAAAACTCCTTCCATTACAGGAAGTTTCTAATGAACAAAAACCTGTTCAAAAGAAATGGATTAATTGATTTGAATTACCCGTCTCTCTCCTGGACTGTATAATAGATTCCTCACTGGTTTCTGTGAGCCTCTGCTTTCCCTCTAAAATTCATATTTCACATAATAGTTCAAGTTATCTGCTAGAATATAAACCAGACCATGTCGTTATTTTGCTTAAAATCTCCCAATAGTTTTCCCTCATGTTGAGCATAAAACCCAAACTTCTCACAGGGCCTCTGAGGGCTAATGGACTAGTACCATTTACCTTTCCATCTCATCTCCTACTTCTCCTTTTATCACACCCCAGCCATACTGGTTTCCTTGTCCTTCAGCCACTTTGCTCTTGAGGTCTTTTCACTTGCTGTTTGATCTGCCTGCAATGCTTTTCCCTGTGATAGTCACATTCTTATCATTCAAGTCTTGGCTAGAATGTAAACATTCAAAACGACCTTCTCTGACCATTCTATTTAAGGGTGTGTACTCTCTCCATCACAATCTTATTTCCCAACTATACTTATTATTCATACCTATTCTATCACTACATGATTTTTTAGTTTTCTTTATAGCACTACCATTTGAAATGAACATATTTATGTATTTGTTTATCATCAGATTTACCCAGAATAATATAAGCAAATTATAATTTGTAAATTATAAATAATTTACCCAGAATAATATAATAAGAATTAATAATAATAATATATTATTTCATAATAATATTATGAAAGTACAGAACTTGTCAGTTTTGTTTGCTGTTATATACTCAGTTCTGACCATTGCCTGGAACATATAGGTACTCAGTGAATATTTGTGGAAGGAAGGGAGAGATTGAGGGAAGGAAGGAGGGAGGGAGGGAGGAATGAAGGAAGGAAGGAAGGAAAAAGAAGGAATTAATTTTTCTTTCTAATTAAGATTACTACAATGAGTGTTCCACTCTTAAGGGTTTGAATTTCATGTTTCAAAACTGCCTTCCCTTTACCTCGTGTCTGCAAATAAAGCCTACTGTTTCTACATAGTGTTCAGTCTTAGTACACCCTGAGTAAATATTGTTGATTTGCTAATGAAATAGCCTTGAGGTGCTGGTAATGACAGGATAACACTAATTTTTTGTTGTTTTTGTGTGTGTGTGTGTGTGAACTGAATTAGCTTGGGAATAATATAGGAAGATATTACACATGGTATTCCATCTGGCATCTTCTCACTTCCTCCAAATCTGGTTTCATTTCCTGCATTTTCAAATTATGAAGTTTTGATAAATTAATGCATGTCCCCTACTCCCTTTTATTAGCAATTGGAAAATTAGGCATGGGAGGGGATTCTCTTTCCTGAAACCAAATTGGGCAAAGCATTGGATTTGCTCTGCAAGCTGCTGCTATTTCCCTTTACATCGTAACCTCATGTTATAATTTCAACTATTTCTCTGAGATAGTATGTTTAATTATTTACAAAACATATTTGTATAGAAAATTACCAAGAAAGGAACTCTTTTACTTCTTAGTTTATTGTTTTCAATTGCTGACTTGGTTTATGAAGCCCTATTTATTTTTCAGGGGCAATCCTCTAGAAAAATTAGGTCAAGTTATCTGTTCCTCTTTTTTTCCACCACTGAGAGTTCTGATTTAATATATCAACGGCCTAAAGAAGTGGAAGGCTTTTTCTTTGCAATTTCTTCTATTGATCCACACAATATTGCTGTGAATACACAGGGAGAGTGTAATGTAATAAACCCTATACAAAGAAGCACTTCCTCTCTTTCTACACAGAAGGGTCTCTGACAGAAAGAGAATGTAGTCAAAGAGGGATGGTACATGATATAGTGCTGCATCTTTGAATGTAGTCAAACAGGGATGGTACATGATATAGTGCTGCATCTTTGAATGTAGTCAAAGAGGGATGGTACATGATTTGATGACTCTAGCATTGATCATGGAATACATATGTAAATGCCTTCACCTCTAGTGGTTGGCTTGATGACCATATTGGCGTACATAGTTAGAACAATACACAGTTTTCATGGGAACATTCCTGTGGTTTGTAGTTTTAGGAAAATGAGTAATATAGTGAGTACAAGTCTATAACATATACTGACTAGTCCTAAAGGTCACATGGATATTTGAACAACGTATCTGTATAATTCAAAAGAAAAACGATCAGTTTTGCTTTAGTTTTCTCATATTTGTAACAAATGTACAGGAGGATTTTTTTGCTTCCATTAGATTAAATGTATTAAAATTCCATTTAACACATCAGCTTTAAATTTTTCTGTGGCAATTTTATTTACTATGGTATTGCTGTGACTGAAGGGTGCTAGGAAAAAGTTATAAAGTAAACCCCATTTGTCTTCAGGCTTTGACTTTCCTCTTTTCCATTACTACCTGGCTGCTTAGATTAGCACCTCTTTTTTTCTTCCTTTAAAATTTTACCCTACTGGATTCTGGAACCTGACTTTCCCTCCGAGTAAAGCCAGAGTTCAAGGGATTCCAGAAGCTGGGATTGTGTGAAATTAGGGAAAGGTTAGAATGGGCTGACCCCAAACAGTAGATGTTTGTAAAATATCCCTAGACTTTAGACAGAAAATGCAACATAAATATGTCAGACCCAGAGGATACAGTGGACAGCTAGAACAGCACACAAGAGGAAAGTTCTGCAAAGGCCTTACTAGATAATAGATGGGAAAATAAAAGTTCCTAGGAAAGGTAGCCTTTTATGTGAAGGCAGAGGGTGGCAGAGTCAGTTGGCTGGGAAGCTGCTTATAAGGTGATGAACTAGTTCAGCACAAAATAATATCATGGTCTCTCCCCAACTAGTCACTCCAAAGCTTGCCTGTGAGATCTTATTTTCAATGTGACAATTGATAGTAAATAGGAAAATGGATTTAAGTTAATTGATTATCCCTCTTTTGTAGTATAATGACCAAATCCAAGTAAAATTCATAAGCCCTAAGAGCACCTTTAAGAAATACCTCTAGTAGGGGGAGGGGATTTTAGGCCCTGTGGCAGTTGGGAGAAGAGATTAATGTTAGGCAGGAGGCCTTTTCATTCTTGAGAATTCATGCAGTACAGACAAATTCTTTTCTTTTCTACACTTAGTACGATTCCCCTGACTACTGAAATATAGAATCAAGTGTTTCAAAGTTGGGAAAATTTCAAAGGTAATCTAGTCCTATACATGTGACATCAAAATAGGTGATTTCCAAGTGGAAGAAAATCTACAGAACTCTCAGTATATGTAAAAAAAAAAAAAAAAAAAAAAACTTTATGCATACTTGATATTACTATGTAGTAGGAAGCATGCTAGAATGTGAATGTCATGATGGATTGTTCATAACTTTGGAATGGGACACACGTTAAAAACTAGTCATTTTTGAGTTAAATGTTAGGACTTGTCATTTGAAAAAAGATGTTTTAAAGTAACTGTCAAGCATCTATAGGTATCCAGTAAAGCATCCTGTATATTTTTACATTTTTCGAAATTAGAGTTCTAATAATGACATCAAATCTGAAAATGAAAAGTTTTTTTGTTTGTTTTTTAATTTAGCTTACTTTCTTTTAAATGATTTAGACTGATTTTGTTACAGAAGTATGTGTTAAATGTGGGCACCCAGGGTTGACAGTGGGCTCATGCAGAACCTGTGAGAGTGAAAATAATAGCTAAGGGTGTTTAATTTATGAACTGTTGGCAATTTTGAATGAACTGATAAATTCAGGCTCCTTGGACTATACTTTTCAGTGTCCTAACCACTTGCTGAAGGCAGGCATTTACCCCAGCATTCAGTTCTATGGAACCTATAGGCCTCTATTGATTTCATCAAAGCAGTAGCAAAATAAAGAGCACTAAGTAATTCTATGCTCATCATTTTTGAGTCACCACATTAAATGGTACCATGTGAGAGAGAGTACACCTTTTTGCCATAGCAACCAGAGTAGTGAGAGAAGAGAGTCCATTAAATAACTTTGAGATTCTATTACAGCTTATGCTTTGCTGTTCACTGATTTGGGCGAGGGTAAGGGGAGACTTTTTAGGCAATGGAATTCTTAGTTGTAAAACATACAAATTATAATCCCTGGGTAATCCATAGAAGCACACCTCCAAACAGTGTTAGAGAGTGTTTTCATAATACTCACTTTCTTTGCCGCAATTTAAAGAAAGAAGGAAGGAAGGAAGGAATGAAGGAAGGAAGGAAGGAAAGAAAAAGAGAGAGAGAAATAAAACAAAATATAACTTCCTATGGCTCCTACTTCTAATCTCTATTATCATCTACTAATAAATACTTTAAAATTTCCTTTTGGAAGGTTGGAGGAATCATCCATGGTTTTCGGTCAAGGCTGGCTCTGCTCATGGGGAGAATAGAATAGGCTGGTACTTGTATAAAAAGGGACAAGCCTGGGAATATTAAAAAAAAAAAAAAAAAAAGGAAAGGAAAGGGAAGAGCCCCTGCTCAGAGTATCATACTCATCAGCCACTTGCGATGCTTGGAATTCAGTTATTAAAGTATAATTGCCTTTTTTTTTTTCTTTTTAAAAGAAACACTCCATATTAAAATTTAAGTGTTCATAGGAAGAGTAACATATTAAGTCTTAGTGACCTTGATAACTTAAGAAACTATGGATCAGATCTGTTTCAGTCTACCATCTGGCTAAGAATGGCTTCCCACAGAATGATATGTGATCACTTCTTGACAACGTGAAGATTCACTATTTAGAGTTTTTACTATTTTTAGATAGTCCAAAGGTCCAGTTCCTGCACAGTTTGTCATTTCATTGAGGCATAACTGTGAATGACACTTGATGACATGATGGTGCATGAGAAGCTCTGAGCTAGGAGCAAGCCTAGTAGACCAGCACCAGCATAGAAATCCAGATTTGTCGTTTTTTACTCAGTCACATATGCATGGAGGAAATGATGTACACTATGGTAAGTGGTAAGTGACAGAGAAGTAGCTCAGTGCCTGGAACAGAGTATGTGCTGGGTAAATGCTTGTTGGATGCTTTAAGCAATTTCCTAAACATTCAGGAAGCAGAATAAAGGTATTGGGATATTGAGGATCAAAAAAAGGAAAGTCAAAAGGCTGGAAGAGATTCAAAGGGTAATGGTTGTTTTTTGGGTTTTCTTGTTTGTTTTGTTTTTGCCAGTTTCATCATGTTATTTAGGGTTCAAGCTGCCTTTGCTGTAGTAGAGGCATCAAAATTGGCTGGGGAGCTCTGCATAATCTCCATAAATGTGCCCCCTCAACCAGTCCCTCCTCAGACAAACATGCAGTCCAAGTGCGTGTTTGCTGTGCAAATACAGCTGGAGAATAAGCGACACCACCTGCAATCAGGCAGTATATCCTAAGCCTCTATTCTGTACAAATACTAGAGCTTCACAACTCCCTTTGATAACGTGGCCTGGCCATTGAAAGTATTTTTCTATTTTTTAGAGTACTTCTACCCTATATCTTCTCTGGCCCTTTACTCAGTTGGAATTCACATTCCATGACAGGACAGGGCAAGGATTTCTGATGGAATTTCCATTACCCAAATTAAGCATCACACTTTTTTTCCCTACCCACACAACTGTTAATGAGTTTGCCAGTATTGAGGTATAAAACTCCTCATGAATATTCTATGTCTGTTTTTGCTGGTTTTTAAAATTTTTTTTTAAAGTTTTTGATTTTTTGTTTCCTGGAGGACATCAGTTTCACAGTCTAACACCTTTCTTGATACCTTAAATCTTTTTTCCAGCAACAAATTTGCAAGATTGATAACAGTCTTACCTGTCATGTGTTTTATGTGTCATGACACCTTTGATTTACCCATAGTCTAAAAAAATATTAGACACAGAAAAAATGCATGTCTTCCATTTTCTTTACCACTTAACATCTTAGCTGCAATCTAGCTGCAGATGTCTTTGTTTGGATATTAAGAATTACGTGGCGACATTTATGGGCTCTAGATTTGACAGTCAGTAAACTTTGTTTTCACAAATGACACAATATATAAGTACAAATTTCTATCATTGTATATTTTTTATAGAATAGCTATTGATTGAACTAATATTTAAATCCTCAGTATAAAATATGTAATAGATCATGTCATGTTCTACAATTAACTCCCTTTCTTTGTCTTAAAATTGGACAAATATAATGAAAAACAAAAAGAAATGAGGCACATTTAAATTCATAGAAATTACAAGTGGTTTAATTTTAAGATTACGCATGGGTATATAATTTTTCTATTGTTTTGTTTGAGAAAAGTGTAAGTATAGCGCTATTGAAATCCTCAGAAAACCTAAGCTTAAAACCTGACAGAAAAAAAAAATTTTTTTTAGAGAGTTTTCAAGGCATCCCCTGTATCAGTTGCAGTCAACAATGTAATAACAACAGTTAGAGAATGTCTCTTGAGCACTCTTCCACCAGAATTCATATTTGCCCTTGACTTTGATGACAGATATTCTGCATATTCTCCCTATTCAAGCTGCTTAACGTCATTTTAGTCCTGAGAAGAAAAAACCCATTGTATTGAATGCATTTTTAAATGTGTGTGAGCATTTCTTCTTTGCACTAGGACTCACACAGCCTCCATCTTTGCTTTCCATGAAAAATAATACTTGCCAAGTTATTAGACAAATTATATCTTAACAGACTTTAGAGGTTTAGAACAACATACCATCAAATTACAAGGGATATATATCTAGTAAAGTAGCTAAAAGTTTGGTATATGATCACTATTGAGTATTTAGAACTAGTCTGTTTTTTTAATAGCAAAGTAGAAGAAGGGTCTTACCTTCTTATCACTTACTTAAACCTCTGTTGTCAATGTTACCAGTGACCTCTAGTTGCTTAATTACTCAATTATCAGTCCTTAGCACACAACTGATCCTGTCTCCTCCTTGAATACTTTCCCTTTTAAAGAGTGTATTCTTGGAGTTCTCCTCTTACCTTACTGGGCATTTTTTTCCCCTCAGTTTATTTTGCTGCATAATCCTCATTTTGTCAGTATTTTCAGCATGACTCAGTGTTCAGTCCTTTGGACATCTTCTCTTCTTTTATTGATTTCCTAAGTGCTCTCATCCTGTATCATGACTTTAAAAACACATCCTCTTCCATGGTTTTATTAAACATCTAGAGACTGAGACTTGCCAGTTTTTATCACCAGCCCTGAGCGCTTTGTTGAACACCAGATTCACTTGAATATTGAGATCCAACTTACCATCTCCATTTGGAAATTTAATGGAAGTATCAAACTCTATCTGTCCCAAGGTCTTGATTCTCTCCCCTAATAATGCTTTCTCCAGTGATGGCCATCTTGGTTAATGTGACCCCATTCACCCAATTGTCCAAGCCAAAATACTGGAGTCTCCCTTGACTCCATTCTTTCTCTCAAACCCTTTATTTCAAACTTTTAAATACGTTCTGAATTGGACTACTTTCTCTAAAGAACAGCCTGCATCCACATTACTACCAATGCTTTACCTTTCTTCATAGAATTTAACACTGCCAAAAAAATATTAAATAGTATTGGTTTACCTGCTTATTGACTTTTTCCTCCACTAAAATGTAAGCTCTACAAAAACAAAAAATCTTGTTAGTTTCGTTAACTGCTGTATCTCTAGCATCTAGACGAATGCGAGGCGGAAGCTAGTCATGCTCAATAAATCTTTGTTAAATGTATAAATAAATATGCAAACACTGAGACAGTATTTTCTTTTTAGGAGACAAAAGTGGCTTTTTAAAGGACCCATGCTTTCAAACTGGAAATATTTTTAAAGCAATTTTTTAAATGTTTTTTATTGTGGTAAAAGTCACATAATATAAAACATAGTATTTTAACCATATTTAACTGTACATTTCAGTGGCACTAAGTACATTCACATTGTTGTGCAACTCTCACCATCATCCATCCCCCCAATTTTTCACCTTCCTAAACTGAAACTCTGTCCCCATTAAACGCTAACTCCCCATTCCCCCTCCGCACCCCCGCACCCCCCAGCCCGTGGCATCTACCAGTGTACTTTCTGACTCTGTGAATTTGAATATTCTAGGTACCTAGTATAAGTGTAAAGCAATTTTTAAATGAGCCAATATCTATTACTTATTAAACTCAATCATTACCAATTTATAAATTAAAGGGACATGTCTGAATTGGGAAAAATGTGCTTCTATAGCTAAAGAAGTTTCTGTTTGCCACAATTAGAAAGGTGATTAGGAGATTCAAAAGTAGCCATAGGCCACCTCTCAGTAACTAATGTGAATTGACCATCCCTGGACTCTCTGCTAATTTTAATATTAATTCAGTAACCTAAAATTTGAATGAATCATACTCTGAGATTTTGAGATTTACCAAAATAACCCTTCAATTTAATTAAATTTATACTTTAATTAATTAAATTCAGTATAATTAAATTTCATTTTCCTGATTAAAAATCACAATGCATTATTTTTGTCATTTTACTTATTGAAATACACTATCATTCTTAAACTTAAAAAATCAGTAAAATATCTTTAATAACATTGGCGAATCCATATTCAAACAGCCCTTCATGTGCCATTCATTTATTGACCACTTACCATGTGCCAAGTAAGACCTTCCAGTTAGTAGGGGAAATATAATACTTCCTTGATCTGGTGGATCGACTCTTTAAGAAACAGGGAAATTGTGAGAGCTGCTGATTTGCAAAATGAGAACCTCTTTTAGTGTGTGTGTGTGGCACGATGTTATTGGCTTTAATTGTTTTTCAGAAAATGTTCCTTATTCCTGCGAAACAACGTATTTCATTGCTTCTCAATCATCACATTTCACATTGAAATATCCTCTAAGTGAAGGTAGCGTTATTTCACTATTAACATCCAAATAACAAAAAGGTTACATTGTTTTAAAGTCTGTAATTCAGGTTGTTCGGTAGTTTACCTGAGTGAGTTTTCACAATGCCCAAGACAAGATTACAAAAGACAACACTGACCTAATATGCCAGCACTAAACCCGTCACCTTCTCGTAAAACAGACTGCTTTTTTTCCTGTTCTTCCCTAACACCCAAATCTCACATTTCCACAGAATCCTTGACCCCATGTCCCTTATTATCTACATAAAACAGTCACTACAGTTTAAAACTTCGACTTTATTACATCACCCCATCTCTATGTAGGAACACAATACCACCCATTTTAGGTTCTTCTACCTATTTTCTGAGAAATTAAAATAGCGTTTCCCTGTTCAGTAATCCAGATATTCGATACCTGTGTCTACAAGTTTTGTTTTGTTTTTTACTGATAACCTTGGGTTACCTTCTTTATAATTAAAAAGATAAATACCTTTCTCGATTTATATGTGTGAAATTTAATGTGTTCCTGAACCTCTGTGGATTCTCTGGGGCTTACATTTCTCCACTGGCCCCTGCTTCCAATAGAAATGTCGGCACACATGGTCATTCTTTCTTTCTGTATTGCATCAATCTAAAGGAGAACAGAAATACCTTTTCCTTTTTACCTAACTCCTTTCCAACCTCACTCCAGAGTACTACCACCAAGGCAGTGTATAAACAAGACTTTTACATACTACCTTCCCATCTGATTTGAATTATATTACACCACTTTAAAAGTAAAAGCAAAAACAATTTTAGAAATTAAATGGAAAATATATCTATCCTACTATATTCTACTCACGCATATCCTATTCTATGTATCATTTCCCAGTTGATCTTCAAGATATTTTTGCTCGTTATACTCTTTCTAAAATTTATATTGACTTTCCATTGCACCCCAAATTAAAAATAAGTTTATGATCTTGACATTAAATGACCTGTGCAATGTTTTCTCAACCTACTTTCTCAGCTACTGCAAGCTCTATGTGAGTTTGAATCTAGTTCTTTTTACTTAGTAGCTTTGTGATCTTAAGCAAGTTACTTAAACTCTAAATAACTTAGTTTTCTTACCTATAAAATGTGGATAATATTAGCACCTGATTCTTAGAGATGTTGTGAGTATACAATAAACTGATAAAGATGAAGCTAGCTCCTAAAATATGCTCAAAAAGTTTGCTATTGTCATTATCATGAAGTACTTTCACCACTAATGCATGCTGTACCCTCAGAAACTGAAAAACTGAGGTTAGTATCTTCCCAACACATCTTAGTCTTTCCCACATCTGTGCTTTTGTCAAAGCTGTTTGTTTCACCTGACTTCATTTTTTTCTTCTTCTTCTTCAGCTTTTTTTTTTTTTTTTTTTTTTAATCTCTGCATGTCCAATTCCTATTCTTCCATCAAGGCAAAGCTGGAATCAAATGTCGTCATCATTAAGGAACTTTTAACTCTATTAAACAGATATGTGTTTGTACATTTGTGCTGCTGTAACAAAATATCACAGACTGGGTAACTTATAGATAACAGAAATTTATTTCTCTAGAGGCTGGAAGTCTGAGATCAGAGTGCCAGCATGGCCTGTGAGGGCTGTCTTCTGGGGTGCAGACATATTGTATTTTCACATGGCAGAAGGTGCTAGGGATCTCTCTAGAGCCTCTTTTATAAGGGACTCATCTCATTCATAAGGGTTCCAGCTTTGGGACCTAAGCACCTCCCAACTGTCACCTCCCAATACTGTCATCTTTGGGGGTTAGGATTTCAACATATGAATTTAGGGGACTCAAACATTCAATCATAGAAAGATATATCTAAACATTCTTTGGAACTAAATGTTACTATACATGTTTTATGAAAGGTACCAAACCTGACTTAAAAAATATAGACTTTTATATATATTTAGAGATGTATATATATGTATATCAATTTTTCTGTTAGTTATATCTTTTTTGAAGACAGGCTGCCCTGCTGGTCCCCTTCAGATACTAGCTGAATACCTTAGAGCTATCAATTCTAAAAAGTAAAATAAAAAATACAATAAAGCGTTTTCATCCAATCAGTTAAGAGTTTAGTATAAATGCATTGTGACAATAAAAGGTAGTGCTAAGATAAATTACAGTCTAGTTGTAGTAATTACATTTTCTTGCTTAGGTGAAAACTGTTCTTAATGCATTTTAATGTTTCCACATTCGATTCATATTTTACTTTTTCTTTTGTAAAATCTGATAAAATAGTTTCCTCTGACATGTGGCACAGCATGTACTTATTCTAAATATCATTCAGTTCAGTAAAGAGATTTTTCCATTGACAAAATAGTTGAGGAAAATGGAGAAACAAATTTGGCCGTATATGTTTTGGAAATGAAAATATTTCAGCCCTGTATCTTTTTTTCACTTATATGGTTAACTTTATCCACATTTTCAGTTTGGTTTAGTTGACTTTGGTCTATAATTTATTATATTATTTGAATAATGCTTTTTTTCTCTTTTTTAAACATTAATTTCCTCCTAGTATTTCACATTCAACTTTTTTTGTTCATTGCATAATTTTAGAAGTTTTCTTTTCTTTTTTTAAAAATTTAGTCTCTTATACAGATTGCTCTTCATTTTTGTTGCATATAGTTACACTTCACTTCCTATGAGGGTTTGCATAATTTTTTGCTACAAGTTGTTATCATTCTTCTCATTTCTAACTTCATTGTATTTTCTTTATTATTAAAGACTTTATACATTTCTATATGATAAACTAAAAATAAAATTGTTTAAATTCTTCTTTAAGTTATTTTAAGTTTGTATTGGTTGAAAACCAATTCTTTGGGCTGTACAGATAACAATTTTCCTTTTTCCCATGTTTTAGTCTGGCTCTTCATTTTATATACTTTACATGGAAGTTATCATTTAACCTTTTAAACAGTTGAACCTCATTCTTTTTTTTTTTTTTTCTCATCTTTGAAATAACAGATATTGAGGTGCACCTACCTAACTTCATTCACTGGAGATAATTACTCACAATTACAGAATTAATTAGGGGAAATCAGAACACAGTATAACTAGATAATACATATTTTTCTATGTGTATATGTGATATAGATACATTTATTATGTACATAAATATTTATTAGGCTTATATTTATTTTTAATTATCTGAATCCACAATTCCAATTACTTAAAGTGAAACTAGCTGAATTAATATTCTTAGAATTGAATGGAAGAATAGGGAGTTTAAATGAAGCTGTAAAAATTAGTTTTATTCACTCTGAAAACATTTATTTAACATCAACTATCTGTCAAAATCATATTATTATAAGTATATAAAAACATTTTTAGTATATTCTTGACTATGAGAGGAGAAGGATATGTTTGCAAGGATATGGTTATAGTGGCTTGGAATTTAAAGAGATATTTTTATGAATCTAGTCAAATGAGATATTTCATGTTTCCAAGCTTCTCTTTTTAATTCTCAGTTTTCTAATCAGTTTTTAAAAATTATGACACTGATTAATATAACATGATAGGAAAAAAATCACATTCTGATTATACACATCTCTATAACTGTTTGGGAGAGAAAATACTCTTTTTTATGCTGTTGATATATGGGTGGGAGTGAAGAGGATGAGGACAGTTTTCCTCCTCCAACATGAATCAGTTGACAGCCTATCGTAGAGGTTTGTTCAACTTAAGTCTTGATTCTCTATGCCAGAGTATTGACTGAGGGCTTTCTTGTGTTCCAATCTCTTCTATGTGAAGGTTAATATTTATTACTTCTCATTAAGTGTTGATGTAGAAAACCCTTTGACTGAAGTAATCTGATGTGTTTTCTAACTGTTCCTTCAAGGAAACTGTTCACTGACTCTCCGTGTGGCATCTGATATGAGCATCACATTTATTCTGACCAGTCTTTTATCATCATTACCCAAGCTAATGATGATCTTCACTTGGCATGTGGAAGCATGTGGTAATAATACCCACTAGAGATCAGTGTAGTGCGGGTAGAGACAGATAACCTTTGTCAGGCCTATGCCCCCTTTCATCATGAAGTAGGAAAAAAAAAAGATTTATATCCCTAGCCCCTGATGATTTTTGTGGGTTCTTGTGTTTCAGTAGCTTCTCCCACTCCCATATCAGGCCTTATGTTTTATTTGTCTTACGTGGGAAACCATAGATAATAATTAGCAGAGACACATGAGTATTACTTCAGTAAAGCACATCACAACTAACACCAGAAGTATCCTTCCTCCAGTATGTCATTTGAATTTTAAAAGTCACCATTATTATATCAAACCATGTCAATTTATGAAGCACCTGACTTTCTCTTTATTGGCTTTCTGTTTATCTGAAGCTTTAAAATCAGTGGTTGATACGTTTTGCATTAAGATAAGCAACTGACTCACTCAAAAAGCAGCTACAAAAATCAAATAGATTGATTAGTTGTGTCCAGTAAGCATTGCCTGTGTTGACCATTAATTTATTTTTATCTCAGTTTCTCAAGAGAAATTCAGTGTTCCTTCATATTCCAGCCTCTCTTCAAAGAATGTTTATGACATACTTACATTTACTGACTGGTAGGCAGTTTAGAAATTGTTGTCTACATCTGCACTTCTTACAAGCTTGGCAGTAGTGGTTCATTTTTGAATGAGAGGTGATTTCACTAAAGGTCATTTTGGCTGTCAAATGAGGACCATAAGCACTGACATTAGTGTCAGTATGTCTTGTTAACCTGATAACACAGCTGTCTAAGACACCTTCCTAACCTGAGAAATCCATCCATGATCCAACAGGCTTCAGGAGTGCCAAGGTCAACTGGAAAACAAACAGAACTAGTACTGTTGAAAAGAGACCAAGTTTAGACTTCCACATTAAGGAATGGCAAGGGCAAGTATTACATGATTCAAGATGGCTTTAAGAGATTGAGAGAGGAGCCAGCTGGCTAACCAAGCTCAGATGTAGTCACTTGACAAGGTTACATAAGCAGAGACAGTTCACAATTTTACTGATTCTTCTAAGAGAACTCTTTATTTTGGAAATAATATTAGTATTTTTGAGACTTAACTTTTTGTTGGTTTATACCAAGCAGTCCAGGGACAAGTTCACTTCTCCATTGGGAAGAAACGGTTGGGCTATAATCTCACTGAGGTTGTATTGTTGTTTACTTTTGTTTATTTTGTTGTTTTAAGATAAAAAAACATTTAATGCCTTTCTGAAGGCAGAGAAGAATCCTATGGCTTGATTGAAGTAATT
Organism: Eubalaena glacialis; assembly: GCF_028564815.1. NCBI lineage: Eukaryota > Metazoa > Chordata > Mammalia > Artiodactyla > Balaenidae > Eubalaena > Eubalaena glacialis. The sequence goes on along the minus strand of NC_083716.1, from coordinate 151,307,198 downwards.
TCTTATTAGTAAAAATTCAAATACTCATGGAAGGCCTTGGGATGCATTTCAGAGTTGACATTTCAGGCCTGTGAGGGAAGACCCAAAATCATCTTCGTTGCAGAGCTCTTCTATTTGAAAGATACACAAGGAGCCTGATATTCCTACTTCCCCAAGAAATGATGAAGACCATTAAGTAATGTGTTCAAAATGTTAGACGTTTAATTATATTAGCCATAGTATGTACATTTGCTTTTCTCCTACCATTACAGTGCTCAGTATCAGTGTCTTGAATGATCTAATAATGTTTATGAAATTTTCTGAAGAGACAGTGTTTCTCTGGATTCCATCCATAGGTTAAGAAATCCAAATTACTTTGTAACGTTTCACAGAATGTTTCTAACAAACTCTACTGTGTAAGGGTTCCATGTGTCCTTTGGACTTATTCAGAAAGTTTGTAGTGAACGACCAATAGGTTCCAGACTTTTTATAAATGCTAGAGATAACATCAGCAGAAGTAGAAAAATATACCAGAGAAATAAATAAGATATATACAATGTATGGTAGTGATAAGTGAAAAATAAACTCGGGAAGGTGTACTGAGAGTGTAGGGGCTTGTAGTTTTTTACAAGATAAAGTGGTAAGAGAAGTCCTCACCAGAACGGTGACATCCAAATAACACCCAAAAGGAGGTCAGCATGTCAAGTCGGCCATTCTGAAATATGATGATTATTCTAGGAAGAAGGAAGAGCCTCTGAGATGGCAGCTTACTTGGCTTGTTCACAGAACAATAAGAAGACCAGTATGTGTGCAGCAAGATAAACAAGGGTGGGAGTAGTAAGGAGATGAAGGAAACGAGGTCAAAGAGTAATGAGAATACACATCAGATGGGGCTTTATAAACCATTTTAAAGGCTTTGACTTTCCCTCTGATTGAAATGGGAACCCTTTGAGGAACTGGGCAGAAGACTTGCTTGATCTGCCTTAACATTTTAAGGATATGACTGGCTATTGTGTTGCCATAGACTCAGGAAGAGGAGGGCATAGGTGGAGACAGAGAAACCAGTTGGAAGGCAGTTGTAATTATCTGGTTGAGACGTGATGGCAACTTGGGGCAGGATGGTAGTAGGAGTTACTGATGTGTTTGACGTCAGAGTCAAAGAGATTTGTTGACACGATGGATGTAAGGCAGCAAAAAGGAGAAGTTGGAGGTTTCCAAATTTTCCCTATTCCCTAATTAGCACGAAAGCTACTCTGAATATGACTATAGAGCTAAACTCTTTCAACGCTAATTTTACATGGACTTTTACTGTTAACTTTATATGTTAAAGGTATTGTGATTCCAGTCAATTAGTATGTATTTACCAAAAACTCACCAATCCTAGCACAAACAAAGATGCATTGTTCCAAAAAGTGGTAGTGAACAAGTTTCTTTTACCTCGAGAATCTTATTTTCCTGACTGTAGAGAAGAAATGTGAAAGGGACTGGTTCAGTGACCATGATCTAGTCACTAAGGAAATGTGTGATTGTTTGGCTCCAGGGGTCAGTCAGGGAGCCGATGAGCCTGAGGTCACAGGTGCTCTTTGTATGAGGCTGTGAGCTTTTCATGTTCCACTCCAGAGAATCTATTTCTGACCTCATACATCCACTTCAAAAAAGCGTGCCCTTGCTCACAAGGGAAGTCTATAACACTGTATGGAGAGGTCAATCCAGATCCATCATCATTGCTAGAAAAACAACTCACAGCATTTCCTTTGTTTACCAACAGTGAAAGCAAATAGCATTGTCCTCATATTTAGACAACACATTATGACTAAGGAAATCAAGAATACAAATGCTCAGTGGACTATGTTGTCCTTAAAGAAATGAAGTGATATAGTTACTGAAGCATATACAGGTTACTAAAAAATATGTTTGGCAAGCAATTTTTTAAATTGTAAAGATGCATTAAAAATATAGGAATAACTTTTAATGAGTAATGCAAAATTATTTTTAGAAAAGTGACTCTTTTACTGAACTCACTTTCCTCTTTCTGTTTTATTCCAGAACCTACAGATAGGCCGCCTTTGCTGTTAATTGCAAATTCTGAAACAATTGAAGTTTTCTATCTTAATGGAAGTAAAATGGCAACCCTGAGCTCAGTCAATGGAAATGAAATTCATACTCTGGATTTTATTTACAATGAAGATATGATTTGTTGGATTGAATCGAGAGAATCTTCAAATCAGCTTAAATGTATCCAGATAACAAAAACAGGAAGATTAACAGATGAATGGACAATCAGTATTCTTCAATCCTTTCACAGTGAGTTTCGATTTATATTATATGCCACCCTTTAAGAATTTCGTTTGCAGACCAGTAGACAGGATTCTTAGATTTTCTAGCATAGCTAATGGCTTTTGGAAAGCTATATATGCAAATATGAATGCACTTAAATAAGTGTATTCCCTACGTGTTTTGCATACCCACACATATACACATAGAATTGCACTGTTTATGTAAGCAGTACATTGAAGGGTTAATTTTAATTCTTTCTTTAATGCTTATTGCAGTATCACCTAGATGAGAATTGTGATTTTTTCACTGAATGATAGTTCACAATGTGATAGTGAAGGTGGGATTAAAAAACAACAACAACAAACAAGAAACAGATTTGATAATTATAAGCTCATCAACTGTAGTGTTTGTTAAAATACCTTGAAAACTATTAGTTTTATGCTAATTGGTAACAACTACCTGTGTTTGTTGACTTTTTTCCTAGTAAATCAGAGTTTTTATATATCTTCTTCCAAAAGAGTAATTTGTAATTTGTGATTCACTTGATTTCTCATGTCGGAAATTCACAAACTATTAAAGGTCTTTCTCTTTCTGTATATCACATTGTCACATGCATATACATCCCCCCCTCACTATTCTGCTCTCTACCCCTCCCACATGAGAGTATAAAAATTTATTTGTGCTTGCCTGGGGAAACTGCATGAGAATTTCAAGATGTATTCATTTATTTTATGATTTACAGAAAAAACTTATTCTTACAAATGCTACTAATATAAAACTTGGTAGAGAAATGAAGGAAATGTACAATCAAGTTAAGAGGAAAAAAAAAGAGTGCTGTGATAGAATAAATTTAGTTTTCAGATGTTGAATGTTTGGTGATTTGAATTCAATAATCATATTTTATTGATGTTTGTGATGTACAGTTTCAGGGACTGGTTATTGATCCTTATGAAATGTAAGAAAATAATACTATGTAATGTTTGATAATTATGATTAGATTGAATAAAAGCAGTGGCAAAGATTGCAAGAAAAATGGAATATGAAGTGAACAGAAGTAAATGTTTAACAAATAGAATCCAACATTTTGAAGATTTTCTTAACATAAGTAAAACAATTGATAAGGTCATTTATTGTGACAGTGGACCAAAAATGCCTAGTGAAAACAGTGGACGCTGTCTATTTCAAGGATTCCATGGAGAAATGATAATTCATAATAAACAGTAAATAACTAGTGGTAGTAGCACAAGGAATGTTTCTATGTGATTTGAGTATTTCAGACATTGGCTCAGCCAGCAGTTGAAAATCATTTGAACAAAAGACTCTGGTTTCTGCCATGTTAGTGATTACCTCAACTAATCCAAATGTATTTGCCCCTAGCAAATGGAATACTGGCAGTCAAATAGCTAGAATATTCACTAGGTCATCAGGTAAAATTATTTTCCAAGGTTACTTAAGCAACTTTTTTTCTACATTTAATATGCCCTAATAATAGTAGTAATCCTTTCTTTAATATGTATTTTTAAACAACTTTAATAGTACATCTCAGATTGGTCAAGCAACTCTACATTAGAATATTTGTAGAAAATAATTCAGAACTTAGATCTCATGTGATTTATAAACAATTCTTGGCAAATCTAGAAAAATAGAGATTGATTTTGTTAGGTAGTTCACTAAAATGATGAACAGACATTCATTTTGAACTATACAAAATTAATGCAATGGAAACATCTTAATTAGAATAAATAGTTGTTAATGAAGTCAGATTTAAGCCATGCAATTCCAGTCACTTTAGAAAGAAGTGATTAAATGTGTGGAAGTAATACAGTGATGGGAGTGGGACAGAGGTGTGAGCTGGGCTGGGCTCCTCTATCATTGCTTGTAAGCCATGTATTTTATCAACATGTCACAGAACAGCTTCCAATGGGCTCTGCATTCACCATGACAATTTGTGAGTTGATAATGAAGTTTGAATATTCTTTGCATATGTAATTACTTAAAATCTCTGTTGTACCATATAAGCAAAAATAATGAACTAATGGGAGTATGCCTGAATACCTGTCACTAGCCACTATTCCAGAGATTATCTCTTTAGGTTTTCCTCCCTCATTATCTTTAGATACTTTTCTCTGAATTTACCTGAAGAAAACATTCTTTTTTGGAAAAAAATAAAGCTTTTATTTTTCGAAGTATTACTATGAGGAGAATCATTACAGGTCAAACCGACTTGAAATTAAAATTTACATAATATTTTAGTAAACATCTTATTGCAATATTAAAATTTTTATTGCATATCTCATCTCACTGGATACCCACCACATCTCTGTGGAGTATGCAGGAGAGATACTCTTCCCATTTTATAATAGACACAATTTTAACTACAGAACTAAGATGTGTTAGGCAATACTGAATGGCTAAAAAGAAGGCAGAGATAGGACATCTAAATCCTATGTTCTTTCTTCTACATTAACAAAGGCAAATACAGGTCCCTTCAAAGAATTTCCCAAGTCTAGCACAAATAATCATATCTACAACTTATTAAATGTGCTAAAAGACTACATGCAATAGGGAGGCATTATTAGTCCCCTTATGCTGAAGGGAAAAATCGAGACTCTGAATTTGAGCCAGACTTCTTAGCCTTCGCTACACCACACTGCCCCAGTGGTCTCAACTTTTGTTTTTCATTTCACAGCCAAAACAATCAGGTACACTAACATTAGTAACAGTGGCTCACAAAGACAGTGTCTACATGGGAGAGAGGTATAAGAATCTTGAAAGGGGGTGGACAAGATGAGTTGTACCAAGGCCATGTCATTTGAAAAGGCCCAACACATGATTCTGATACGGCCACCTAGGGAGGCCTACCTTTAATACTGAGAATCATGTCTAAGCAATATTGTGAGAGAATGAGGAAGACTGATAATAATGTGCTCAATAAACTCTATTGACAAAAGGAACATTGGGGAAAATGCTAGAGATTATATTTTGTATTGAATTCATTCTTCTTTATAAAGATACTTGATATTTATTAGCTAGTATTTTTGCCTGAAAGTTACAAAATACTAGATTTTGAAGAAAATTTTGGAATTAAGTGTTTTGTAAGCAAAATTTGTTCTCCAGGGATTCACGTAAAGTACATTTACGGCAACTAATTATTTCTCCCAAGTTTTTCTTGGGGAGTACTGTGGTAGGAACACAGATACCTAAAATCAGCAAAAATGATGGGATCCCTAACAGTAGTGATGCTCAGCTATTTTCCTCAGGGCAAAGTGCACAAAGATGATTGAGACAGATAAGATTATTTTCTGGGTGTATTCCTTATTAAGGAAGATGATTCAGGACCAATTGTTCTCTTCCAGGTATATAGTAGATACTTTCATTCTGTTTTTATGTATATTCAGTATTCTGCAAAATTTGAGTATCACTTATTAGGATTCTAATTTAGACTTAACCAGCTTGTCTTCATCCATTCATGGGCTCAGCTACAGTCTAGCAGAGCGTGCCAGGCCAAAAACTATAAAGGATTGCTTATTCTTTATACACTTTGCTTCTGAATTAGCCCCATTCACTGGCTTTTATCTTTCTTTTATTTGGTCTGTTTCGATATCAACTTAACTCATTTTCCATTTGAACCTCTGCCTTGATCCTTGATTGGATAATTTTTGGATTCACTTTACCCATGTCTTTTCTCAATCCTATTTCTTTCCATTGAGTTAGCAATTCTCTAATAATCGTATAATATTAATAGATGACATTTACTGAATGTTTATTTTGTGCATTAACAATTATACACATATACCTCTCTACTATCACAAAAATTATATATGTATACTGTATAAAATAGTTTATAGATAAGACAATGAGCTTAAATAAATGAAATACTTTTTTAATTTAAAGGAAACCTTGACCTCTTAATCTCAATAGATACTGAGTAATGGCCTTTCTTAATTGTGCAGTATTCCCTATTTGCTTCTACCCAGCCTAGGAATTTCATAGCCTTCAGTGCTTCACAAGCATCCTCCATCAAGTTATGACTGGACAAAAATGACCAGGCTGTGTCCCTACTGTAAATACAAGCATAGCAAGCATAGTCTTGGGACAAAATAATCAACCTATAAGAGTAGAAATGCTAGATTCAAATAGTGTCAGCTCACAGTGAGTCTGCACTTTAGAAGATGATCATGGAACTTTGCAGCAACACCCTAAGATTACACAGTATCACATAATGGTATAATCATCATAGAAACTTGGCATGCAGTATTTAAGCATGGGACTTGTAAATAAAGTATTTTTATGACCTTTCCTCTGCAATTATCTTTCTCCATCTGATTGGAGAAAAGTCATTCACATTGTTTTAATTTGCCTTTATATGATTACTAGTGAAGTTGTCCACTCCATTGTGGACTTATATGTTCACGTCAATCTCGACAGATCTGCTTGAGTGATCATAATGCTCCATTGCTTAAAATTAAAATACAAAATATTCAGTGGCTTCCCATTTATCTAAGGAAAAAATGAAACTTCATTTTACGGCTTCTCTGCAGGCCTCTACCTTGCCTCCCCCCACTCAAATCACATGTTCCACCTAAAAAAAAAATACTAGCACTTCCTTTAATGCACTTTGTTTTCTCATTTCCATGTATGTTTATATATGCTGGTTCTTCACCATAGGCCGTAGTTGTCATTTCCTATAACCAAGTGTCTCTTTCTTACTCATGTTTTAAGGTATAATATCCTTTCCAAAAGTTTTTCTTTTCAGCTTAGCAGCCCTTCCTATGTGATCCTGGGACATCATAGTACAAATGCATTATATTTTATTTGTGTGTTTACCTGTCAGATTCCCAAATAAAGGGTAACTACTTTAAGTTTAGGATGTGTGTTTTATTCATCTTTGAATCAGATTTCAGCAAAATGCCTATCTGTTCTAGAATAAACATAGGTAACAAGTAAAAGATGAGGGTGGAGAATTAGAGGGGAGAAGGGTAAGACCAACTTCTGGAGAGACCATGCCAAATCACTACTAGAGACATGGAGAAAACCAGTCTGCACTATGGCTAAGTAAGATCTTTTCTGTGCCTAGATAATAGCCTCACATGTTAATCTTGGTGTCCTTGAGATACAGGTCTGTTCAGCAACTACTGGCTTTTATTTGGGTTCAATCTCTGACTTCCCCAGGGTCAGTAAATTTGCCTATAGATTCATTTTGGAACCTAACCTCGATGACAATGGAAAAAACTTGATCCAGATCTGTTTGAGTCTTCCCACCCCCCAAAGCAGTTGTAATTAAACAGTATTGGAGCCAAAGGTCTTAAAATAGAGGTCAATTAATTCTTAGCACAGGAATAAAATAGAACAACACAGCTTGCTTGGAATCTTAACCTTTCTCCTCCCCTCAGTCTGATTAGACATTTTCTTAAGAAGGAGGTTCTACTATCTTATATTTAGGTCCTTAGATGCGTAAAAGAGTAGATGTGCTTCCCATCTCAATCCTGTATACTTAGTTATTATCAAGGCCCCAAATGTTTTTGGGGTAAGAAGTAAAGAGCAAAGTCAGGATGATCTTTGTATCTCTCAACCTCTGAGAAGCCCTGTTAGTTACCTCCAACCTAGAAATGTATGCATTTAATTCTTTGTGAGAGATGAAGTATATTCAGCAATTAATCAATTTTGGTTTTAGCATTTCATTAGAGAAAGTTCAAAATTTGGTCAGCTCTGAGCTCAGGAGAAGAGGAAATGGTGATGACCATCCTAATCTTATAAATTAGTGAGATTTTTTATTAAATAAAATGAAAATGAGAGACATAAAAGGAAATAAAAGAAAATAAAAGAATATTTTCTGATCTAGATTTCCCACTCCAAAAAAAAAAGTCGTGTTGTTGTTGTTGTTGTTTTAGCTGTGTAGAATCCAGACTTTTTGATCAGCATATTTTGTGGACATCTGAATTTTGCACAAAAATCTTGGCTATAGAAACTAGGTTTATATTATTCCCTAAGAAACATCTGAGAAGAATCCAAAACACATCATCCATATAAGAAGGATATTATAAGTATTTATTCTCAGAGATACATTTTTATTTAACTGCTGTTTGATAAGCAAATGGATGCTTTATTAAACTCTTTATACTTCTTAAAAGCTCCTCATCTTTTATTTAGCATATTTATATGGAAACATAAAAATGACTTTTTCTGAGACATGGCTGCTGTGTGTGTGTGTGCATGCATGTGTAGCTAGTTATTACAACACATGCTTGCTGGGATCTGGAATTTTTACAAAGTGATCAGACCATCCACTGAGAACTCAAAAAAAAAAAACGACAGTTAAAATTAGCAAAGATGTTGATCTGAGGACATATTTCCAAAGAATATTTTAAACTCTCCTGATACCATATGCTCAATGTTGTAGGCATTGTATTAAATTATTCCTTAATTTTTTATATTAACATTACATAAATTTATGCTTTGGAATAAGTAACCTGTTCTAATTGACAATCAGTACAAAACCATAAAATGCCATCCTGAATGCCTAGAAAAGAAAAAAAATTTAAAAAGTCTGCGCACTCTGTTACTCTACAAATTGGTCTTTATTGTTAGTTCAGTTGCCAGGCTGGAAATAACTCAATTACTATTTTATTGTCATTTGGCGACATACTTGAAATTAACCGAAGCAGAAATTAGAGATGTGCTAAGCTTCAATTGTTCATATTCATTTTTTCTATGAATTTGATAAAATATATTTCACACACACACTAAATATAAATATACTCCCCTCCAAATTTTGTTTGCCATGTAGAACTTTTAAATCATTATTCTCATAGTATGCTTTGTCTAGATTCACATTTCTGTTTGTTTTATTAATAGATTTTAATTATCACATTTCTGTTTATTTTATTAATGGATTTTAATTATCAAAGTGGAAATTTCTTCATGATCCCATTACAGCGCCGTATACCAGGTAGAACATAATGTTTAGCAGTTTACTTTATCTACCAACCTGAAACTTGGAAAGTAAGATGCTCTTTTCATCATGAATAACTCATGAAATATATTTGAAATCCATGATGTATACTCACTCTAACTGGTGTTTCTGTCTTGGTAAACTTTATCTTGGTAGAAGAGAGAAGGAAGTAAGGGAAGAAGAGAAAAGATATGGAAAAAAGAGAAATTATTACTTTTTTGGCAAGTAGACTAGTAAAATAATTTCTGACTTAATATGTATTTGATAATTTTTCACTTTAAATATAATACTGTCATAGTGTATTTGCCTTACTTTTGTTTTGCTTTTTCTTAAGGGATTTATGCCAAGTAAAATGAGCATTTTTTTCTCATATTTCTTGGCCATCAGAAGATTTTAATCTTGTAAAGACATTTACAATATATTAGGAATTTATCATATCTAAAGACAGCAGTAGGAGCCAAATTAAGCAAGGTAATAAAACTGGCATGTATAGGATTTCAGTTTTTGAATAAGATTCGTTTTCTTTCTTTTTTTTTTTTTCAGGCTGTAATGTCCTGTGACTTACAGATTTGCTGTAACACTGGGCTTTGTATTTTCCTCACCATGGTATTTGGGATGAGTTGATATGGTCCTAGCTCTGTCATTAACTAGCTGTGGGACCTTAAACAAATAATTTTAAAATGAAATCACTTGTTCACATAATAGCTGGAATCCCTCTCAGATCTAAACATACTTTCCCCTTCCATTCCCTTCTGTTTGATATTCTTGTAATTTGCAGTATGCCTGTGTCTTTGTGTGCATGTGTGTCTACCTCTCGTCTACTTTTTTTTTCCTCTCACCTAATTACTCACAATAGGTATATTTTAATCATTGTATAGTACTGTTCTCTAAGATATGTTCCTTGGGACACAAGTTTTCCTGGACATTCTTAGAAAAAATGAGTTTGTGGTCAAATGAGTTTAGGAAATTTTGCATCTGTATACCCTTATTGGAGATTTATATGTATATTATTAGCCTATTAAAGATTCTGAGGAGTCCTTCTGTAAAGTACCTATTTTACTTTGTTTAGCTGAGGATTTCCTTAATTTCTTTGAGTACTGAACATTTTATTGGTATTTTTGTGGGTATGTCTGTGAGTGCATTTCTATGGGTGCTTGTTTCCAATGACATGTTATGAATATGTTTATGTGTCTACTACATATTAACACTCTAAATATCTAGTATTCTATATTATCCACTTTGAGAAATATTGTTTTAGAGGTCTTATGGAATATCACTCATATTGTATCCTCCTACCACTTTTTACTGTCTCTGTGGCTAAACCTGTAAGGGTGGTGTTTACAAGGAGATACAGAGAATTACTGTAATAACAGTTTTCTAGCTATCTCTTCCCAAGCGCCCAACTACTTTTAGTTTGTACCCAGAGGGTTATGAGAGTTATAGGATCCATATACCACAAGCCCTGAGACTGTGGTGACAAAACCAGAGACCATTTCAGAACTGGAGCTTAGAGGAATTAGTTATGCAGCAAAGATTTGGTCATGTGTGAATTTCATGCCAGGAAAGAGCCTAGCTAAAAGATGACTGTAGTTGATAATGGTAACAAAGAGTGTGTTCTGGAATTAATTTAGTATTGCAGCCAGTGTCAAGTAATTCCAATTTAATTATAACAATTTTTCCATGATCTGGATAAATGTATGGTGACAGAAACTCTTTATGGTAGAAGAACAGTGTCAAATGATGAGATGGTCATGTAGATGGTGAAGGATTTTTTAAATGATTATGAAATATAAATCTAGATTAAAATATATGTATATTTTAAATATGTATATGTATATATGTATATTAAAATATTCTGTAAGTCTTTGTCATCTTTTTTTTTTTTTTTTTGGCTGAGTTGAGTCTTCGTTGCTGTGTATGGGCTTTCTCTGGTTGCGGGGGCTACTCTTCGTTGCGGTGCGCGGGCTTCTCATTGCGGTGGCTTCTCTTGTTGCAGGGCACAGGCTCTAGGCGCGCGGGTTTCAGTAGTTGCAGCATGCAGGCTCAGTAATTGTGGCTTGCAGGCTCTAGAGCGCAGGCTCCGTAGTCATGGTACACGGGCTTAGTTACTCTGCGGCATGTGGGATCTTCCCAGACGAGGGATCAAACCCGTGTCCCCTGCATTGGCAGGCAGATTCTTAACCACTGCGCCATCAGGGAAGTCCAGTCTTTGTCATCTTAATGACAACATTTACTTGGTAAAGTTATATAAAGTCTCTTGACAACTTTTGTTGTTTTAATGTGAGAATTAATCTTTATCATTTTAATCTCCCTGTTTTAAGGTATTAGTGAAGAGATCTATCTATCTATCAAGTACAATTATTCAGTCCAGTTTCACTAAGAAAAAGCAGGTAGTTATACTGTATATCCAAAACTGAATGGTAGGGAAAGGCCTATGTACTACTAATCAACAATGAGACTAATTTTCAAACAAATCTATGGTTTAAAACATGTCTGACAAATGTACTAGAGAGTACATACATAAGAATAACATAAAAGAAATATTACTTTTTTGTGTGTGATGGTCATAAGAATAACATTATTATTCTTATAACCAAAGGAGATTCTATTTAAAATTTTTATGTTGTTGGGAGATTCTATTTTGTTTAATGAAAATAACAACAGCAACAAAAACCTTGTGGCTTGATAGAACAGTTCAGCTTGTCTGAGCTGGTCAGAATAACTTAGTATCCATATGAAACACCTCACTTGGCCTTAAGACTTAGTTTGGTTGTTTGTGTTATTTAAAAATATTTTGTTAAATTTTTTGGAGTCATGAGAGGTGAATGAATTCAAAATTATTATAAAATTTTAGAGCTTTGAGGATTTGATTTGTAAGAAGGGTATAACTTGAGTAAATTAGAACTATCATGGTTACCGCTATAAAAATTTTGAACTTGAAGGGGTACATTATAATTGTGATTACTTATGCAAAACGCCATTGGCAATTACATCAGGTATTTAGATAATTTGTGCAAAAAGATGTTTGTTCCTAAAATGAAGATAATTGAGACAACATGTTGCTAATGTATGAAGTATGCAAATGATCATCTCAGTGTTACATTCCATTCTATATGTTTAGTCTGAGCTTTTGTTTCTGAGACTCTCAGTTAATGTCGTTCTTCCTATGTCCATGGGATGATATTCACACAATATACATGGAGTATCCAGGTAATTATTTTGATAAATTCAAGCTGAATCATTTGTGTTTTTCAAACTTATTCTCTTGAATTATGGGAATTTAATTATTTTTTGAAGTTCATATTGAATGTTGTACCTGATTTATTTCTAAGCACATTATATGTTAAAAGTATTGAAAGATGACTCTAGTCATATATATATATATATTTATATATACAACAAATACTTAACTTTATTAGAGCTTTTTGTCGAGCCTTTAATAAGACATTACTTTAAGATTAATAATATTGATATTTTGGCATGGTCATAGATCAAGTGGTATTAATATGTGAAAACCAAAGTTTTAAAATATGTATATTTTTCAATTCAAAATTGTACCTAAGATAAGATGGGGGTTGAGCTATTATGTAATGTATATGCCTTATATACACCTCTTAAATTCTTATATACACCTCTTAAATTCTTATAAATATGAGTTATTTCAGAATTTACTGTTGCAGTTATTTAATTTAGTGTATGTGGATTTCAATGTGAGTTAAATATTCTATAGTTCTGAATGCTGTGAACTGTATCTTTCACCCTAAAATTCATATGTTGAATCCCTAATCCCCAATATGATGGGATTTGGAGGTAGGGCTTTTGAGAGATTTAGGTTAAAGTCATGGTAGTAGAGCTCCTATGATGTGATTAATACCCTTGTAAGAATAAGACGTGGCCAGAGTTCTCTCTCTCTCTTCCATGTGAGGTTACACCAGAAGGTGGCTATCTGAACCAGGAAGAGTCCTCACCAGACATAGAATCTGCTGGCACCTTGATCTTGGACTTCTCAGCCTCCCAAGCTGTGGGAAACAGATGTTTATTGTTTAAGACACCCAGTCTATGGTATTTTGTTATAGCCTGAACTGATAGGCTGTTATATTTAAAATGAAAAGAGAAGACATTCTTCTTTCATTCTAAAAATATATTTCTTTCCTAATGTACCCATCTGGATTGTCATGGGACAAATCCCCAGAAAAATAACACTCTGCCTCCATTTGTATAAATCTTAGGTTAGCTGTAGAATAAAATGTCTGAGGTAGAGAACTGTAAATTCGTCATTGCTGGACTAGCTTAAATCCTCATTTCTTCTGTGTCATTCCTCAATTCAGAGATGCCCTAATACCTTTCAGGATGCCTCAATGTGACTCCTAGAAATAATTTCCACTCATGTCAAACACATTAATCACTTGGTGACTGGTTTTGATCATTGGATTTGATTCTTAAAAAAGAAAAAGCAATCCAAAGGCATTAATTGATTTTTATTATGTATGTGTCTCCACAGAACTCATACCATTTCATTACCATTATGCAACTGACCCTAACAGTAGAGTAAGTTTAATATCTGAAATGTTTGCCAATAGCAAACATGGCTGAGGAAGCATCCTACAAATATTTGGTCTTTGGGCTTCTCAATTGATACTTCTTTTACCAGGCCCAGTACAAGTGATAACACTGGTTTAACTGAACCTCGCTTTAATAACAGAATTAATCCACTAAAACTACATCAATACACACTCTTCTTCACTTACTGTACACTGGAGCTTATACCTAGGGGAAACATCATTTTCTACTTGTGCTTCAGATTCTGGGTCTATAACTTGGGTAGGTTAAGAGATATGACAACTATGAATAATAAACAATAAAATATAGTATATATTATATAAGATGTTATATAATAATTGAATAATATAAATATATAATAATAAGAATCAGTTAATTAAAATTCTGTTTTTTTAGAGACATGATCAAAAGGTGAAAGGTAATCTAAAATAATCTAATATGTGCCAACAGAAGTAGTCTAGATAAATGGTAGTCTCAGAGACAAATCAGGGCCAAGGTGTCAGTAAATTCTTACTTAAAGGACAGGAATAAGAGCCACAAAGTTACATGACTCTGATGGTCACAAAATGATTCTTGGTATGAATAGAAAAGAAAGAAGGACTCTAGAAGTCAAGATGTGGCAGTTTTAATGCAAAAGTGGATGTGGTGCTATTTTATCCTTGGTACCACATTGTCTGTTCATTCTTCTGATCTTTGCTTTCTTACCTCTTCTTAGTCACTCAGGCTCACCAGTCATCATTATTCTTCCACACTGTTAAATGTCACTCTCATCCCTCGTACTACTGTTCCACACCCTGGGTCTTCATACCTTCAGATTATTAACGGCCTAATTGCCCTTTCATAAAATTACTCCTCCACATTAAATGATACCTCTCCTTCTTGTATACATCTTTCCTGGGTAAAGGATAGTGACTTGCCAAATTTGAGCTCACAGGTAAAATCAAGGAAAATACCACAGCTGATTAAAGAACAAAGGAGCTGTGACTTAAGATGACTCCTACACTGACTGATGTTGAGGTAGAAGCACAGATTTTAGGCAAGAGGTTCTTGAGCAAAGGTTACTTGGAATAGAAGAGCCATATTGATTTGAAAATATTTATTGGACACTTACCATGGGCTAAACACAATTCTAGGCTTTGGTAGTATAGCAGTGAACGAGCCATCAGTATCCCTGATCACATGGGGCTTATTCTAGTGTGGGGAGATGGTGAACTACTAAATAATTAATTAATTTTGATCGATATGACTGCTCCAAAAAAAATAAAATGATGGCAATGATATTGACTGATGGGAATGAGTCATTGTGCCTGTTGGGGGATGTGGGGTTGGGGTGGGGGGGCGTGGTCTTCTCAATATCCACTGGTCAAGGGAGACCTTTCTGAGAAGTAACATTTGAGCAGATACCTGAATAAGCGAAAGGGCAAGCCATGCACATTCAGATACTCTTTTTTCTTGTACATCAGGTACAGATGTCCTAAGGAGGAAGCTTTCTTTGCAATTCAGGAAAAATTAAGGATGTCGGTTTAGCTGGAGTAAAGTGAGCAAGGAAGATATGAGTTAAAAGGGAGGTTTAGAAGCCTTGTAAGCCACATTGAAGACTTTGAATTTTATGCTAAATGTGGGGAAGTCATTAGAGATTTTTCAGAAGAGGACTGATATTTTGGAAAACAAGAATACAGACTCAAAATTTAGAGAAAAACCTGTTGTTTACTAAAACTGTGCAGAAGAAACAATAACATAATGGAAGTTGGTAGCCCACTACACCTCATTTCCTGGGTGGCCTTCCTGGAAAATGTTACAGAGAGAAACACTCCGTAGAGTTTTGACTTAAAATTGAGCTACAGTTTAGTAAACTTAGGTATTTAAGAAAATATCAGTGATGCTACCAAATGTAAAATAGATAGCTAGTGGGAAGCAGCCGCATAGCACAGGGAGATCAGCTCGGTGCTTTGTGACCACATAGAGGGGTGGGATAGGGAGGGTGGGAGGGAGGGAGACGCAAGAGGGAAGAGATATGGGGACATGTGTATATGTATAACTGATTCAGTTTGTTATAAAGCAGAAACTAACACACACACACACACATACACACACACAAAATATCAGTGATGTGCTTTTGAAAACATTCATACAGGAGAGTAAATCCCAAGAGTCCATCAGTTTGTTAAGACTTTTCTTAGCTGGCAGTCAAATGTAACATAGAACTCAGACTATAAAGAATGGTGTTTTCTTTTTTGCTGACATGATATAATTTGTGTTTTACAATGATCACTTTGGGTGCTCTGTGAAGATTGTTATAGTGCATCTAGAAGGGAAGCAGAGAGTCCAGTTAAGTTATTGTAGCATCCAGGGGAGAGAAGGTAATGTCTTGAGCAAGGAAAGTAAGAGCAGAGATGGAAAGAAGTGGGCAGCTTCAGATGAAGGCCTTAAGATTGCCTGATAGATTTAATATGGGGTGAAGTGAGAAGAGATAAAAATAGAATGAAGGATGAATCCATTTGAGTTATGGGTTGAAAATAATATTTTGCCTAGTGGGAAGAAGACACCTCTGTGTAAACTGTTTTTGTTTTTTTGTTATATTGAGAGAATAATAACACTGGAATATTTTCTAAGTGCGTCCACCATAGGAAATGATTGACTTGTAGCTTGGGATAGAGGAAGGAATTGAGAAATAGTGGAACAGGAAAGTTACAGATACCTGTTACTGCTCACCATACCATGTCAGAAACACCTCCTTTGTCTCTTTTCATAAAGACATATACACAGATTGTATGTAGAACTTTGTGAATACTCCTATCAAAAGCTGATACTCATGTATACAGTGCTGTGTATAAAATTGATGACTGATTAAAAAAAAGAAAGAAAAAAAAAAAAAACCAAAAAACTGATACTCACTTTGACTACATTTCATGTATTTAAGAAACTGGAACAGAGCTAGGAAGAGGCATACTTTCCTTAAAGGAAAAGATAAGGGCTCTGTAACATGCCACAGATTCTGTTCCTGATTAAGGGGGTACCTGCCTACCATACACCCAAATTGAACTTCTTTTTTTTTTGCATTTTCAAAAGCAGCTTTATTGAAGTATAGTTTACATATCATAAAATTCATCTAGTTTAAGTATACAATTCAATGCTTTTTAGTAAATTTACAAAGTTGTGCAAGCATCACTACAATTCAGTTTTTTTTAAGATTTTTAGAAATTTCATGTAATGTCTGAAACATTTATATTAACATATTTCCATGCAAATAACCCAAAGAAAGTTTAGTATTAGTTGCTTTTTTTTGTTTCTTTGTTTTTTTATGCTGCAGGTTCTTATTAGGCATCAATTTTATACACATCAGTGTATACATGTCAATCCCAATCGCCCAATTCATCACACCCCCACCCCCACCCCCCCGCGGCTTTCCCCCCTTGGTGTCCATATGTTTGTTCTCTACATCTGTGTCTCAACTTCTGCCCCGCAGACCGGTTCATCTGTACCATTTTTCTACGTTCCACATACATGCGTTAATATACGCGATATTTGTTTTTCTCTTTCTGACTTACTTCACTCTGTATGACAGTCTCTAGATCCATCCACGTCTCAACAAATGACTCAATTTCGTTCCTTTTTATGGCTGAGTAATGTTCCATTGTATATATGTACCACTACTTCTTTATCCATTCGTCTGTCGATGGGCATTTAGGTTGCTTCCATGACCTGGCTATTGTAAATAGTGCTGCAATGAACATTGAGGTGCATGTGTCTTTTTGAATTATGGTTTTTCCAGGGTATATGCGCAGTAGTGGGATTGCTGGATCATATGGTAATTCTATTTTTAGTTTTTTAAGGAACCTCCACACTGTTCTCCATAGTGGCTGTATCAATTTACATTCCCACCAACAGTGCAAGAGGGTTCCCTTTTCTCCATACCCTCTCCAGCATTTGTTGTTTGTAGATTTTCTGATGATGCCCATTCTAACTGGTGTGAGGTGATACCTCATTACAGTTTTGATTTGCATTTCTCTAATAATTAGTGATGTTGAGCAGCTTTTCATGTGCTTCTTGGCCATCTGTATGTCTTCTTTGGAGAAATGTCTATTTAGGTCTTCTGCCCATTTTTGGATTGGGTTGTTTGTTTTTTTAATATTGAGCTGCATGAGCTGTTTATATATTTTGGAGATTAATCCTTCGTCCATTGATTCATTTGCAAATATTTTCTCCCATTCTGAGGGTTATCTTTTCGTTTTGTTTATGGTTTCCTTTGCTTTGCAAAAGCTTTGAAGTTTCATTAGTTCCCATTTGTTTATTTTTGTTTTTATTTCCATTACTCTAGGAGGTGGATCAAAAAAAGATCTTGCTGTGATTTATGTCAAAGAGTGTTCTTCCTATGGTTTCCTCTAAGAGTTTTATAGTGTCTGGTCTTACATTTAGGTCTCGAATCCATTTTGAGTTTATTTTTGTGTATGGTGTTAGGGAGTGTCCTAATTTCATTCTTTTACATGTAGCTGTCCAGTTTTCCCAGCACCACTTATTGAAGAGACTGTCTTTTCTCCATTGTATATCTTTGCCTCCTTTGTCATAGATTAGTTGACCATAGGTGCGTGGGTTTATCTCTGGGCTTTCTATCTTGTTCCATTGATCTATGTTTCTGTTTTTGTAACAGTACCATATTGTCTTGATTACTGTAGCTTTGTAGTATAGTCTGAAGTCAGGGAGTCTGATTCCTCCAGCTCCGTTTTTTCCCCGCAAGACTGCTTTGGCTATTCGGGGTCTTTTGTGTTTCCATACAAATTTTAAGATGATTTGTTCTAGTTCCATAAAAAATGCCATTGGTAATTTGACAGGGATTGCATTGAATCTGTAGATTGCCTTGGGTAGTATAGTCATTTTCACAATATTGATTCTTCCAGTCCAAGACAATGGTATATCTCTCCATCTGTTGGTATCATCTTTAATTTCTTTCATCAGTGTCTTATAGTTTTCTGCATACAGGTCTTTTGTTTCCCTAGGTAGGTTTATTCCTAGGTGTTTTATTCTTTTTGTTGCAATGGTAAATGGGAGTGTTTCCATAATTTCTCTTTCAGATTTTAATCATTAGTGTATAGGAATGCAAGAGATTTCTGTGCATTAATTTTATATCCTGCAACTTTACCAAATTCATTGATTAGCTCTAGTAGTTTTCTGGTGGCATTTTTAAGTTTCTCTATGTATAGTATCATGTCATCTGCAAACAGTGACAGTTTTACTTCTTCTTTTCCAATTTGGATTCCTTTTATTTCTTTTTCTTCTCTGACTGCCGTGGCTAGGACTTCCAAAACTATGTTGAATAATAGTGGTGAGAGTGCACATCCTTGTCTCGTTCCTGATCTTAGAGGAAATGCTTTCAGTTTTTCACCCTTGAGAATGATGTTTGCTGTGGGTTTGTCATATATGGCCTTTATTATGTTGAGGTAGGTTCTCTCTATGCCCACTTTCTGGAGAGTTTTTTATCATAAATGGGTGTTGAATTTTGTCAAAAGCTTTTTCTGCATCTATTGAGATGATCATATGGTTTTTATTCTTCAATTTGTTAATATGGTGTATCACACTGATTGATTTGTGTATACTGAAGAATCCTTGCATCCCTGGGATAAATCCCACTTGATCATGGTGTATGATCCTTTTAATGTATTGTTGGATTCTGTTTGCTAGTATTTTGTTGAGGATTTTTGCATCTATATTCATCAGTGGTATTGGTCTATAATTTTCTTTTTTTGTAATATCTTTGTCTGGTTTTGGTATCAGGGTGATGGTGGCCTCATAGAATGAGTTTGGGAGTGTTCCTTCCTCTGCAATTTTTTGAAAGAGTTTGAGAAGGATGGGTGTTAGCTCTTCTCTAAATGTTTGATAGAATTCACCTGTGAAGTCATCTGGTCCTGGACTTTTCTTTGTTGGAAGATTTTTAATCACAGTTTCAATTTCATTACTTGTGATTCGTCTGTTCATATTTTCTGTTTCTTCCTGGTTCAGTCTTGGAAGGTTGTACCTTTCTAAGAAGTTGTCCATTTCTTCCAGGTTGTCCATTTTATTGGGATAGAGTTGCTTATAGTAGTCTCTTAGGATGCTCTGTATTTCTGCAGTGTCTTGTTACTTCTCCTTTTTCATTTCTAATTTTATTTATTTGAGTCCTCTCCCTCTTTTTCTTGATGAGTCTGGCTAATGGTTTATCAATTTTGTTTATCTTCTCAGAGAACCAGCTTTTAGTTTTATTGATCTTTGCTATTGTTTTCTTTGTTTCTATTTCATTTATTTCTGCTCTGATCTTTATGATTTCTTTCCTTCTACTAACTTTGGGTTTTGTTTGTTCTTCTTTCTCTAGTTCCTTTAGGTGTAAGGTTAGATTGTTTACTTGAGATTTTTCTTGTTTCTTTAGGTAGGCTTGTATAGCTATAAACTTCCCTCTTAGAACTGCTTTTGCTGCATCCCATAGGTTTTGGATCATCGTGTTTTCATTGTCATTTGTCTCTAGGTATTTTTTGATTTCCTCTTTGATTTCTTTAGTGATCTCTTGGTTATTTAGTAGCGTATTGTTTAGCCTCCATGTGTTTGTGTTTTTTACCTTTTTTCCCCTGTAATTGATTTCTAATCTCATAGCATTGTGGTCAGAAAAGATGCTTGATATGATTTCAATTTTCTTAAATTTACTGAGGCTTGATTTCTGACCCAAGATGTGATCTATTCTGGAGAATGTTCCATGTGCACTTGAGAAGAACGTGTAATTTGCTGTTTTTGGATGGAATGTCCTATAAATATCAATTAAATCTATCTGGTCTATTGTGTCATTTAAAGCTTCTGTTTCCTTATTTATTTTCATTTTGGATGATCTGTCCATTGGTTTAAGTGAGGTGTTAAAGTCCCCCACTATTATTGTGTTACTGTCGATTTTCTCTTTTATAGCTGTTAGCAGTTGCCTTATGTATTGAGGTGCTCCTATGTTGGGTGCATATATATTTATAATTGTTATATCTTCTTGTTGGATTGATCCCTTGATCATTATGTAGTATCCTTCCTTGTCTCTTGTAACGTTCTTTATTTTAAAGTCTATTTTATCTGATATGAGTATTGCTACTCCAGCTTTCTTTTGATTTCCATTTGCATGGAATATCTTTTCCATCCCCTCACTTTCAGTCTGTATGTGTCCCTAGGTCTGAAGTGGGTCTCTTGTAGACAGTATATATATGGGTCTTGTTTTTGCATCCATTCAGCAAGCCTGTGTCTTTTGGTTGGAGCATTTAATCCATTCATGTTTAAGGTAATTATTGATATGTATGTTCCTATGACCATTTTCTTAATTGTTTTGGGTTTGTTTTTGTACATCCTTTTCTTTTCTTGTGTTTCCCACTTAGAGAAGTTCCTTTAGCGTTTGTTGTAGAGCTGGTTTGGTGGTGCTGAATTCTCTTAGCTTTTGCTTGTCTGTAAAGCTTTTGATTTCTCCATCTAATCTGAATGAGATCCTTGCCAGGTAGATTAATCTTGGTTGTAGGTTCTTCCCTTTCATCACTTGAAGTATATCATGCCACTCCCTTCTGGCTAGTAGAGTTTCTGCTGAGAAATCAGCTGTTAACCTTATGGGAGTTCCCTTGTATGTTATTTGTCGTTTTTCCCTTGCTACTTCCAATAATTTTTCTTTGTCTTTAATTTTTGCGAATTTGATTACTATGTGTCTCGGTGTGTTTCTCCTTGGGTTTATCCTGTATGGGACTCGCTGAGCTTCCTGGACTTGGGTGGCTATTTCCTTTCCCATGGTAGGGAAGTTTTCGGCTATAATCTCTTCAAATATTTTCTCGGGTCCTTTCTCTCTCTCTTCTCCTTCTGGGACCCCTATAATGTGAATGTTTTTTGCGTTTTATGTTGTCCCAGAGGTCTCTTAGGCTGTCTTCATTTCTTTTCATTCTTTTTTCTTTATTCTGTTCTGCAGCAGTGAATTCCACCGTTCTGTATTCCAGGTCACTTATCCTTTCTTCTGCCTCAGTTATTCTGCTATTGGTTCCTTCTAGTGTAGTTTTCATTTCAGTTATTGTATTGTTCATCTCTTTTTGTTTGTTCTTTTATTCTTCTAGGTCTTTGTTAAGCATTTCTCGCATCTTCTCGATCTTTGCCTCCATTCTTTTTCCGAGGTCCTGGATCATCTTCACTATCATTATTCTGAATTATTTTTCTGGAAGGTTGCCTATCTCCACTTCATTTAGTTGTTTTTCTGGGGTTTTATCTTGTTCCTTCATCTGGTACATAGCCCTCTACCTTTTCATCTTGTCTATCTTTCTGTGAATGTGGTTTTTGTTCCACAGACTGCAGGATTGTAGTTCTTCTTGCTTCTGCTTCTGTACTTCTTTGATACCAGTTTAATTATTATACCAAGCAGACAGAGACTCTGCTTGCTCGATTCAGTTTATTTAATATAATCTAGGGATAGAGTAAGTATATGCTTCTTGATTGTGGTGACATATAAAAATAAATGCAATTACATCATTCAGTGGGATTTTGAAATGTTCTAGCAAAGAAATGTGGTATAAAACTGCAGTGTTAATTTCCCACCTAAAACAAGAGACACATAAATCAGGGAAAACAAAATAGTTTCTTTATAATCTCATCATTTTTTAAATTTCATTTTTACGTGCTCTTCTCTGTATTTACATTAGAAACACTATAACTCTCTTCAGTGAAGGCAACATCACAGCTTACGGGACAATATTTGAATGGAAGTAAAAATGTTAAGTTAAAACATTCATAAAATACAAGAAGAACAGAAATGTGTATAAAAGCAATATGTATTTGGAATATTTATGGTTTTCTTGGTGTCTTCAAAATTTCTATCATTCTTGGCTCTTTCGCCTAAGCTAGAATATGACTTAAATACAGTCCTTTAAATATGATTATATATTTAATGATGACAAAGGAAATATGGTGAGTGTATGCCGCATAATCTCACCATTGCTCTGATATTCTTTGAAGCCACAGCATCTCTGCTGAAAATTGCAGGATCTTCCTGACTGGTCATCTGCTTTCAGATTATTCCCCTTTCATCCACATAGCACCCAGAATTGTCTTTTAAAGAGTACTAAACAGCTGTCTAACTTCCTCGCCTGAAACTGTCCCCAGGGACTTTCTGTTAAACACTGCAGATTGAGCAAAAGTGTTTATATTATATCTGTTCTTTCTGGAGTTCCATTGTAAATACAGCTTTTTGGTTTTTTTTTTAAAGTCTTTAATTGTATTAACCCAAAAAGATAAAAAGAAAAAGAGAGGAGACAAAGCATGTGAGATAATTTTGGATAATAAAGAATAGATGATTAAATGATAAATGAATTAGGTTAATGTTTTTCTGCTTTGCTGAGTACAGAAGTGGTGGCAAGATGAAGAACCCCAGAAAGGCTCAAAACTTAGAGACTCTGGGCACTTCTGAAGGTACAGACATAGAATAGGGCTAGTAGTAAGAGGATTAGCTTACAACCTATTTTGAGAATAAGTAGGCTTCTAAATTCCCTCCCCCAGTCTCTACAGCCAGGCAAGTTCTTATCTCCTACTTGAGCAGAAAATGGGAGGTTTTATTTCTGAAGCAGTTAAACAATGAATGGATTGATAAGAGGAAGCCCCAAGACCATGACTATGAAGCAACCACTACAAATTGGAGCAAGAAGAAGGCAGGTAACAGGAAAGATGTCAAAAGCAAAAGAAGTCAGTAGGTTTCTGTGTGTTTCCACTTAGAGAGGAATTTCAGAGTTTTTTGGTTTTTGTTTTTTTAATTGAAGTATAGTTGATTTACAATGTTGTGTTGGTTTTACGTTATAGCAAAGTGATTCAGTTATATGTATGTATGTGTATATATATATGTGTGTGTATATATATATATTCTTTTTCAGATTCTTTTCCATTATAGGTTATCACAAGGTACTGAATATTGTTCCCTGTGCTATACAGGAGGTTCTTGTTGTTTATCTATTTTTTATGTAGTAGTGTGTTTCTGTTAATCCCAAGCTCCTCATTTATCCCTTCCCCTTCTCCCTTTCCCCTTTAGTAATCATAAATTTGTTTTCTGTCTGTGAGTCTGTTTCTGTTTTATAAATAAGTTCATTTGTATCTTTTTTTTTAGATTCCACATATAAGTGATATAATATGGTATTTGTCTTTCTCTTTCTGACTTACTTTGCTTAGTATGATAATCTCTAGGTCCATCCATGTAGCGCAAATTGCATTATTTCATTCTTTTCTAACAGCTAAGTAAT
Organism: Eubalaena glacialis; assembly: GCF_028564815.1. Classification (NCBI taxonomy): domain Eukaryota; kingdom Metazoa; phylum Chordata; class Mammalia; order Artiodactyla; family Balaenidae; genus Eubalaena; species Eubalaena glacialis. The sequence goes on along the minus strand of NC_083716.1, from coordinate 151,283,183 downwards.
ATTCCACTGTATATATGTACCACATCTACTTTATCTAGTCATCTGTCGATGGACATGTAGGTTGTTTCCATGTCTTGGCTATTGTAAATATTGCTGCTATGAACATTGGGGTGCATGTATCTTTTCTAAGTAGAGTTTTCATCATTTCCAGATATATGCCCAGGAATGAGATTGCTGTATTATATGATTACTCTATTTTTTAGTTTTTTGAGGAACCTCCATGCTGTTCTCCATAGTGGCTGCATCAATTTACGTTCCCAGAAGTGTTTTTCTTTTTTTTGAATTATGCAATAATTAATTACAGCAAAGAGAAGAAACTTGGGGATGTTAAAAAAACACAAAAGTTGTTCGAGAAGGAAGTATAATTATATTATATTACTTTTTTCATTTGACAACAAAAATGTATATCGTCATAATTATATAAACATTGAGTATTAATTTAACTGAAAATTAAGGTTGTGGGAAGATCAGGGGAGAGAAAGTGTGAATGTGCGTATGCGTGTGTGTGTGTGTAGGGGTATAAAGAATTAACTCCTAATCATGTGTAATAGAAAGTTAATAGATTATATACAAACTTTAAAAACCTTAAAATTATAGTAGAGACGTGCCATATAGAATTAGGGAAATAAACACAATTGAAGTAGCTATAGCAACTGAAAGAGAGTAGAGAGAGGTGAAGTGGACACTGCTGTTTTTCACTGTAAGCCTTGATGGGGTGTTACTTTTTAAATCATGTGCATTTACTGTATGATAAAAATTTAAAAATCACATTTAAAACAAAATAATCCCCTGGTTTTACAGGTAATTATTATGAAGTCCATCTGCTTACTGTAGTTTACATACTTCTGCCAATCTTTGCTGAGTCATCTTTTCTTGTTCATCCATATTTTAGCTATGATATAGCTCCTCCTACTTCTACTCATTTTTAGAATATGCCAAGCTCATTCCTCCTTGGTAGGCTCTGCCCCCAAATCTCCACATGCTTAACAATTTCTTGTCACACTGAGCTCAGTTCAAATATCATCCTCCTCAGAATGCCCTCTGTGATCAGTCACTGAAGTCATTATCCTGTCTTATTTTCTTCATGATGCTAGTACTGTCTAATTCTACCCTTCTTGAGGAGAGGACTGTGTGAGGGATCATCTTGATCATGCCAAATATAGTTGTTTCATCACAGAACCATATTTTGTACAAGTAGAGCAGAAAATTTCAAGACAAGTTATTTTTAAATTTCCCTGGCTTCATTTATGAGCATTTATGGAATATCCTTCATGATTTAGCATTAAGCTGAATTACAGGTAATTTAAGCGAACCAAAACTGTTATTGGTATAGACAGTCTAGTTTAGATATAGGTCTAAAAATAACATCCAAGTGATGGGAAGTCAACAAAATCTAATTTTAAAAATTGTAGGGATTTGACTATTAGTTTTCTATTTCTGCATAGCAAATTATCCCAAAACTTAGTGGCTTAAAAACAGCAAACATCTATTATCTTATACTTTCTGTGAGTCAGAATTCAGGGGATGCTAAGCTAGGTGGTTGTCATAGGGTTTCTCATGAGGTTGTAATGAAGATGTTGGCCAGGACTGCAGGCATCCAGTGGCTTCACTGGGACTGGAAGACTGGCTTCCGAGCTCATTCTTGTGATTATTGGCAGTAGACTTCTCTCCTTTCCTACATGGGCCTTGGCACAAGGTTGCTTGTATATCATCATAGCATAGCAGCTGGCTTCCACCAGAGTGAGTGATCCAAAGAGAGAGAGAGAGCAAAATGGAAGTTATAATACCTTTTATGACTTAGTCTTGGAAATCACACTGTGTCATTTCTACCATATTCTATTTATTTATTTTTTTAACTTTTTATTTTATATTTGAGTATAGGTGATTAACAATGTTGTGTTAGTTTCAGGTATACAGCAAAGTGATTCACTTATACGTATACATGTATCTATTCTTTTTCCAGTTCTTTTCCCATTTATGTTACATAATATTGAACAGAGTTCCCTGTGCTATACAGTAGGTCCTTGTTGGCTATCCATTTTAAATATAGCAGTGTGTACATGTCAATCCCAAACTCCCTAACTATCCCTCCCCCTGACCCCTCCCCCCTGGTAACCATAAGTTCGTTCTCTAAGTTTATACCACATTCTATTTAGTACAAACCAGTCACAAAGAACAGCCCACATTCAAGTGGAGGAGAATTAAGCTCTACCTTTTGCAAGGGGGAGTATCAAAATGTTTGTGGACACATTTTTTAGATTATCAAAACTACTAACTTATTATCAGTTAACTTATTTATTGCTAGTACTGTGCTATTCTCTAGTGTGTGCGTCTTATAAGCTGTCACAGAGACATAAACTAAAGTGCAGTCTTTTAGTTCCCTCTGGGAAGCAACTAATATTTGTGGAATACCTACTGCGTGTCATTGTACTGGATTCTTAATGTGTGTTGTCTGATTTAATCCCCTGGCCACTTTGTAAACTGGATATTATATTTATTTAATACAAAAACAGAGGCTTTTATGAAGTAGAACATACTCTAAGTAGGGAGTTAGGCTGAACTAAATGATATACACTGCTTTACTTTGGTATAATCACACTAGAGGCCTTCGATCCAGTTTAGCCGCAGACAGGTTTTGTTTGAAATACAAAATGTTTTATAATTAAAAAAACATCAGTTTACCGTATTTAAAATTTGGCAGACTTCAAATGAAGTTCAGAAATTCTTATTTTGTGCTTCTTTGAGACAATACAGCATTTCTGTATCAAAACAATCAGCTGAAATTGAGTCTTCTTTTTCAGGGAGATGTATACATTTAAGTCATCATCTAGGTTTGTCATAATCCCTCTTACCAGGTTTTACCTATTTATGTTATCTTTCTAATCTTGTGGACATTTATATTTGCTATTTCTGGCTAGTTAAATATAGCAAATAATTAAAGAAAAATCAAGTACTCAACTTCGTCAATATATAATTTTCAAAAAGTTAAAAACATGACTTGTACAAATATTTAATGAATGTATATTAAGGAATTTAACTCATTAATAAGAGAACCAGCAGGATGGTAAATCTGGTTCAGAGAAGTACAGAAAAGACTGAAGTATTTACAATCAGTGAAACGAAAAATTCTGAATTAAGATTATAAAGTTAGATATAAAACTAGTTAACGTCATACTGGACAGTAAAACTGGGGTTATATTTACTACCTGATGGAAATCATTTGCATCTCTATTGGACAAAAATTATTTTTAATGTATCAATCTATACATTTATATTTAAATTCATAGAGACTGGGACCTAATCAATATGAAATTGTAAATTAAACAAAGGTATATTCCCTAGAGGAACTAAACAGTCTTTGAAAAGGCCTATTAGACGATGGTCCAGTATGACATTAAACACACATGCAGACATTCCTTTTATATTTTTTCTTAGCAAGATTTTGACTTTGTTCTCAATTATTTTGTGGCATAAACTACTCTACTGAATAATACTTGAAATAATACTTGAGTAGTATTATTTGCTAGAGCTGCCATAACAAAACACCACAGACTGGGTGGCTCAAAAAACAGAAATCTGTTTTCTCATAGTTCTGAAGGCTGGAAGTCCAAGATCAAGGTGCTGCAGGTTTGGACTTTCTGAGACCTCCTTGGCTTGCTGATGGCCTTTCCTCTATGTGCAGGTAGCCCCAGTGTTGTCTCTGTATGTCCTAATCTCTTTTTATAAGGACATCAGTAAGTTTGGTTTAGAGCCCACCCTAATGGCCTCATTTTAATATAATAATCTCTTTAAAGATTTTATTTCCAAATATAGTCACATTTTGAGGTGCTGGGGGTTAGGACTTTAACATATGAATTTGGGGGGAAAACAATTTAGTCCATAACACTGAGCATATATTGCATTGTAGTGAATCAAAAGTATTTAAGTTCTACATTCACCAATTCTGTTAATTAATTCCTTGCCTTATGATGTGATGAAAAAGCTGATGTAACTTTTTTTATCCAATTATAGATTATCACAAGTATCTTCTTTTTTAAAACGTTTCCCTTGAATTTTTAAATTAATTTCCACTGGGTACAACTTTAAGTTTTTACACCTAACATATATTGGGTTTTAAAAAGATAAAGTTACTTATATTTATATAATACTTTAACAAGTTTCAAAATACTTTCAATATTTTTTCACTGTAATTTAAAAGTTTATCAATATCGATATTTAGATTATTTTATTTAATTTATTTATTTTTGGCTGTGTTGGGTCTTCGTTTCTGCGCGAGGGCTTTCTCTAGTTGCGGCAAGCGGGGGCCACTCTTCATCGCAGTGCGCGGGCCTCTCACTATCGCAGCTTCTCTTGTTGCAGAGCACAGGCTCCAGACGCGCAGGCCCAGTAGTTGTGGCTCACGGGCCCAGCTGCTCTGCGGCATGTGGGACCTTCCCAGACCAGGGCTCGAACCCGTGTCTCCTGCATTGGCAGGCAGATTCTCAACCACTGCGCCACCAGGGAAGCCCCTAGATTATTTTATGATTCAGAAGAAAGTGGTCAGTACTTTCAGATGTAGATACGAACAGAAAAGCAAACTTTGCTTTTGACAAGTAAGAAATTCTGAATGACCATAAAGCAGCTATTTGAAAAGAACAGTGAGGGCAAAATCCTGGGCACTTTTGTTTGAAGAATGAATACAAGACAACCAGAGAAACATAATAACGGGAACATATGTAATTTTTTTTCTAGTAACAGTAAAGTAATAAGGGTCTTACTAAAATTTTAGAGACAATTTTGTAATGTCGTAAAAATCTCCTAAAATGTTCAAGTCATCTATCTATCTATCTATCTATCTATCTATCTATCTATCTATCTGTCTATTGGCTTGCTTACTAGAACTCTTTGTTTAATTGCTTTAATTCCCTAATCTTAATAAACATCACATTAAAAGCAGAAAGAAACTTCAAATATAGGAAAAGGAAACAATGCCAATTCCCACAGTTACGATTTGGCTAATTATTAGGTTCTTTAGTGAGACCTTGCTGCTTCAAACTAGGATGTTGTTAACAATACCTATTGTTTCAGTAGCAGAGCATCTTTCTGCAGCCATACAGAGTTGAAAGAAGTTGTGAATGCTGTCAAACGGCTCTTTTGTCTGAATTTACAATTGCATAGACTAAACCAACTGCATGCCTAGCATGAGAGATGGGTCATTGAATGGACTTTGGCACATAATTTATCTGAACCCTAGGTATCTGAAATGGCATTTGAAACAGTGGGTTCTGTTCTCTAGCTGCTATAATAATGCAAAGGGAATAAAAAACAAAGCTAAGTATACATTTCCACATTTCTGGAGAAAGAAAAAATAGTTCAGAAATTTAAAACTCCTGGCTGCTGAACTGATTCATGTACTTTGTGAAACATTTAAATGCTTATGTTTCCATAAAGACTGTGTAATTCAGAAATGAAACTGTAGTTGATAGACTGACAGTCTGTATCCAGTGAACTGCAATATCTACTTTTTGCTTGCCCTTGTAGGGACTGATAGAAATTCCCACAAAATTGCTGCTTTCTCTACCTTGCTTTGACAATATATATATACCATTATGAATATAATGATGGCATATGCATCTATGTTAGTTTTTTATTGAAAGAATATTCATGTAGCAACATGTTACTAAGAGTCTTTTGAAGCATAGAGTAAGAAGAGCATTTAGGTTCAGATTACAGAAAGAAACTCTACTTAGCCAATGAATCATAGATCCATATTAAGTTCACACAAGGAGGTATCAAAATATAATTTTCAATAGATAAATATATGGCTGTCATAAAATTCAGGAATGAATATGGACCAGAAATTTATGTATGGCATTATTGGGGGAACCAGCCCAATACTGATGATCTAAGAGCATTAGTGGAATTGAATGCTTCTAGGCATCTTAAAGAAAAGGAATGTTTAAATGAGATCTGTAGTTAGGTATAAAAATGGTCAGTGCCTCACAGGTTAAGAGACTAGAATTTTGGGGGTTATCCTTTCTACTAGATAAATATCAACAGGTTAGCATGAAATTTCACAGTGTAGTTCTGATCAAATAGAAAATACTCAAGTCAAAAACAGATACAAAGAGCTAACACCTATCCTTCTCAAACTCTTCAAAAATATAGCAGAGGGAGGAACACTCCCAAACTCATTCTACAAGGCCGCCATCACCCTGATACCAAAACCAGACAAAGATGTCACAAAAAAAGAAAACTACAGGCCAATATCACTGATGAACATAGAGGCAAAAATCCTCAACAAAATACTAGCAAAGAGAATCCAACAGCACATTAAAAGGATTATACACCATGATCAAGTGGGGTTTATCCCAGGAATGCAAGGATTCTTCAGTGTAGGCAAATCAATCAATGTGATACACCATATTAACAAATTGAAGGATAAAAACCATATGATCATCTCAATAGATGCAGAAAAAGCTTTCGACAAAATTTGACACCCGTTTATGAGAAAAACTCTCCAGAAAGTAGGCATATAGGGAACTTACCTCAAAATAATAAAGGCCATATATGACAAACCCACAGCCAACATCATTCTCAATGGTGAAAAACTGAAAGCATTTTCTCTAAGATCAGGAACACGGCAAGGATGTCCATTCTCACCACTATTATTCAACATAGTTTTGGAAGTTTTGGCCACAGCAATCAGAGGAGAAAAAGAAATAAAAGGAACAAATTGGAAAAGAAGAAGTAAAACTGTCACTGTTTGCAGATGACATGATACTATACATAGAGAATCCTAAAACTGCCACCAGAAAACTACTAGAGCTAATCAATGAATTTGGTAAAGTAGCAGGATACAAAATTAATGCACAGAAATCTCTTGCATTCCTATACACTAATGATGAATATCTGAAAGAGAAATTAAGGAAACACTCCCATTTACCACTGGAACAAAAAGAATAAAATGCCTGGGAATAAACCTACCTAAGGAGACAAAAGACCTGTATGCAGAAAACTATAAGACACTGATGAAAGAAATTAAAGATGATACCAACAGATGGAGAGATATACCATGTTCTTGGATTGGAAGAATCAACATTGTGAAAATGACTATACTACCCATAGCAATCTACAGATTCAGTGCATTCCCTATCAAACTACCAATGGCATTTTTCACAGAACTAGAACAAAAAATTTCACAATTTGTATGGACACACAAAAGACCCAGAATAGCCAAAGCAATCTTGAGAACGAAAAATGGAGCTGGAGGAATCAGGCTCCCTGACTTCAGACTGTACTACAAAGCTACAGTAATCAAGACAGTACGGTACTGAACAAAAACAGAAATATAAATCAATGGAACAAGATAGAAAGCCCAGAGATAAACCCACACACGTATGGTCACCTTATCTTTGATAAAGGAGGCAAGAATATACAATAGAGAAAAGACAGCCTCTTCAATAAGTGGTGCTGGGAAAACTAGACAGCTACATGTGAAAGAATGAAATTTGAACACTCCCTAACACCATACACAAAAATAAACTCAAAATGGATTCAAGACCTAAATGTAAGGCCAGACACTATAAACCTCTTAGAGGAAAACATAGGCAGAACACTCTGTGACATAAATGACAGCAAGATACTTTTTGACCCACCTCCTAGAGAAATTGAAATAAAAACAAAAATAAACAAATGGGACCTAATGAAACTTCAAAGCTTTTGCACAGCAAAGGAAACCATAAGAAGGTGAAAAGACAACCCTCTGAATGGGAGAAAATATTTACAAATGAAGCAACTGACAAAGGTTTAATCTCCAAAATATACAAGCAGCTCATGCAGCTCAATATCACAAAAACAAAAAACCCAATCCAGAAACGGGCAGAAGACCTAAATAGACATTTCTCCAAAGAAGATATACAGATTGCCAACAAACACATGAAAGGATGCTCAACATCACTAATCATTAGAGAAATGCAAATCAAAACTACGGTGAGGTATCACCTCACACCAGTCAGAATGACCATCATCAAAAAATCTATAAACAATAAATGCTGGAGAGGGTGTGGAGAAAAGGGAACCCTCTTGCACTGTTGGTGGGAATGTAAATTGATACAGCCACTATGGAGAACAGTATGGAGGTTCCTAAAAAAACTAAAAATAGAACTACCATATGACCCAGCAATCCCACTACTGGGCATATACCCTGAGAAAACCATAATTCAAAAAGTCATGTACCACAATGTTCATTGCAGCACTGTTTACAATAGCCAGGACATGGAAGCAACCTAAGTGTCCATCAACAGATGAATGGATAAAGAAGATGTGGCACATATTGAGTTACTTGTAGTGAGGTGGATGGACCTAGAGTCTGTCATACAGAGTGAAGTAAGTCAGAGAAAGAAAAACAAATACCGTATGCTAACACATATATATGGAATCTAAAAAAAAAAAAAAAAAAAGGTTCTGATGAACCTAGGCGCAGGACAGGAATAAAGACGCAGATGTAGAGAATGGACTTGAGGACACCGGGAGGGGGAAGGGTAAGCTAGGACGAAGTGAGAGAGTAGCAGTTGAAGTATATACACTACCAAAAGTAAAATAGATAGCTAGTGGGAAGCAGCTGCATCACACAGGGAGATCAACTTGGTGCTTTGTGACCACCTAGAGAGGTGGGATAGGGAGGGTGGGAGGGAGACGCAAGAGGGAGGGGATATGGGGATGTATGTATACATATAGCTGATTCACTTTGTTATACAGCAGAAACTAACACAACATTGTAAAGCAATTATGCTCCAATAAAGATGTTAAAAAAAAAAAACAGATACGTTCTTCTAGAGTTGCACCATCCAAGTCATTAGCTTCCTCCTTTTTTTAAAATTTAAATTTGAATTAATTAAAGTGAAATTCAATAAAGGTTCGGTTTTTCAGTCACACTAGCCACATTTTAAATGCGCACTAGACACAGTCGTTATTTTCTTGTACAGCATAGATAATAGAATATTTCCAATATTGCAGAAAGTAGTATTCAACAGTGCTCTTCTAGAGAATTAATCAATCTTTGAGCAATCCTGTTTTACATTGCCTACATATGCCATCAAAAGAACATATCAGTCCTCCTTTTGCTTTATTTCCAAGTATTGGATACTTTTTGTAAATAAAGGTATTTACAGCTCTCCTTTTCTACCTCTCCTTTTTTTTTTTTTTTTTTTAAATAGAAGAGGATCTGAAAATAAGGGTTTACCTTAGTTTACAAAAAGTATTTACTCCTCTTACTACTAAAGCATTTAGCTGTGTCACTGAACCACTTATGCCCATTGGGTTAAATGAACTATTTGGACAAATGCAAAAACTAGGAGAAATATTTTATTGTAAATACCTATTCTTTAGGATTTAGCAACTCCTTGTCCTTTTATCTAGGTCATCCTCAGTCCTTAGTTAGCAAGAAGAAAGGTATCAAGAGGTAGTCATTATTTTACAGAATAACTACTTACTTACTTTGGCATAGCAAGAAATTATCCTTGCAGTTTTTTTTTTTTTTTTTTTAATCATAAAACTACCTGTACTTTTGAAATATCCTCTGTGGTGGTTTGGGCAGACTTATGTACTCTTTGGCTTATGATACTAGATTTGCACCTGTGATTCAATGATTTTGTGTGTGTGTTTTTCAGATGTGCAACAAATGGCGATTGACTGGCTCACCAGAAATCTCTATTTTGTGGACCATGTCAGTGACCGGATCTTTGTGTGTAATTACAACGGGTCTGTGTGTGTCACCCTGATTGACCTGGAACTTCATAATCCTAAGGCAATAGCAGTAGATCCAATAGCAGGGTAAGAAATTCTTCTTTATAGTGTTTGATCTGAAATGATTTCCATTTAAAAAAATCAGAGTCTGACAAGAGTTGTGGGATATAAGACGACAGGCTCATAAAATGTTTTTAATGTTTATTTGAACAGTTGCATTGCAGGAAGGAAAAAAGAAGTTGTAATCTACCATTCAGAAGCTGGGGCATACCAATTCCTTAACACATCAGTATTGCAGGGCTAACCTAAAACACAGACAACCCGCTACTCTTCCAAGAATTGCTTTGGGGTTGCCAGAGAAGACCCTCAGCATAGTTTTAGGTTAAAGAGAGGAGACTTAAGTTATTTAGCAGTGGACCTTGTGGTTAGCAGACTTCAAAAATACTACCTGAAAGATGGACTGTTAACAAACTTAGCTCCAACACAACATTTAGGATTTATGAAAGGGGCATAGTACATGTTCAAGGGTACTAGTAAAACATTAAGGTTGTCTTTGTTAGTTGAAACCATTTTTTTTTTCTCTAACTACTGCTGTGTAAACACTATATTACTATGGAGCTACTGAATTAATCATCAGAATCCATCTTCACTTTTTCTTTGACTTTCCAATTTTGCAAGCCACTCTATTGGTTAAAAAGAGACCTTATTTTATCTGAACTTCTTTTAGCTAATAGGCTCATTCATCTTTTTTTTTTAATATTTCATAATTTTTCAAAATATAGGTACACATGTTTAAATTCCCAATAACTCTGTTCATATAATTAGAAAATTAATATAGGAATTAGGCTTTAATTTTACAAACACTAACTATGGTATTGTATAGAGTTCTATAAAGCCAGTTTTTTTACCAGTAACTATTGGGTAAGGATACTTTCAAATTAATGGCATAGTGTACAACTTTAGCTGGAAGAGCTGGTGCTTTCTTCAGATGTAAGTTGTAGCAAAGATTTGAAAACTAAAATATTATCCTTGTTATTGTTTTAATCGTCCCCAAGCAGTTCAGGCTGAAATGTCTGATGGAACATATCCTAAACTGCCATAAGTCCCCATGCAATAAATGGGAAAATATTTACTGAAGAAACAGCTGTCATCCATATGTGGACTTTTGTCACTCTTTACTTAAAGTCTGATTGAATATTAAGATGCATCATCACAATGGTTCTGATTTTGACAAGAACAGCTTGCACGTAAGAGCTTTGCTAGGAAGGCTGTGTAATATAATTCTTGAATGTAGCTCTATTTGTATTTGCAGCAGATGGTTACTTGACTCAGTCTAACTGCAGTGATGCTTCAAAAGACATGAGTAAGAGAAGTTGTACTTAAACTAATTTGTTTGGGTGTTGGTTAAGTGTAGTAAGGAAGAACTGGAAATTTACAAATGTGCTAACAACATTCTTTTGACATTCTGTTTAGAAGTATATTTGCTTGTGTGTTTTTCCCTGGATGTGCTAACTGAATTTAAAATTAGCCTTTAGATAGTCTTGTCTGTCAGAAATGTTGAGGTGAAGCTATGGTGTTTCTCCCATTTTTATACCACTCTTATCCTTCCCCATTCTTTTTTTTTTTTTTTAAAAAAAACATTTATGTATTTATTTGGCTGTGCCTAGTCTTAGTTGCGGCCTGTGGGATCTAGTTACCTCACCAGGGATCGAACACAGGCCCCCAGCATTGGGAACTTAGCCACTGGACCGCCAGGGAAGTCCCAATCTTTCCCCATTCTTAAAAACAAAGATCCAGAGACCCTTTTCAAATAAACCTGCCAACCTGAAATATAATATATGTGACACCATCTCCCTTTCTGAAAAGCAACATGTTTTATGTTCTCAAGCTTCCTATTTCTCCCTGTCATTACATGAAAGAACCATATTTTGTCATTTTTGTCAAAGGAATTAGGAGTAGAAAACCCTTACACTGTTTGTACTTATTCTCTGCTGGATTCCTTTGGGCCTAGTAACTGTTTTGTCATGTATCATTTATCACAGTAGGTTCTTTGGAATTTTTTTGTTTGAGTTTGCTCTGTCTATCACCGTTTTTCAATCCTGAATTCTAGGAATCAGAGGAGGAAAAGCTCTGCTGTTTTATAAATATAATCCCCTTTGTAATAGAACACTTTTTAAAAATATTTATTTTTCTCTTCATACTGTATCAGAAATTTGGCTAGGGTTAATGTGATGCTACCTAGGGAAGGAACAGCAGGTTTTTTCTTTTTTTTTTTTTTTCCTTTAACTTCTACTTTTGGGAGCTCAAGGGTAATTTGAATAGTTGAGGTTAGAACAACTCTGCATGACCTACTAAAGGGGACATGTACCACCAGTGAAATTTCTCCCACCTTTTCCTAATCGTCTGAGGTATATTTCTTTGGCTCTGTCTGTTATAACTTCAGTTCAGAAAACATCAGAATGTCTTAAAAGTCTGACCCGACTCTTAGAGCTTGACCTTAATAGGTATGGAAATGGCTGGAGATTTGCCTTACCTCCCCACAGGCTGCATTGAAAAAAAATATTTTTTACTTGGCTGTACTTTTTACTTTTCTCAACCTCCTATTCCCTTTTTTATCTAAGAAGTTTTACAATATTATCATTATTATTATTCTAAAATTTTTAAATTTATTTTTTACTTCTCCACAGGTTGAATATAGATTAGTAATTTTCTCTAGACTATCAATATGACTTGGGCCAGGTTTCAATCCAAATTTGCCAGGAAGAGATTGTTTATAAACCTTTTTAATTCATTTTCTTTGTTTTCGTGATGTTGATATTGACTCATTAATTCAGGCTATTTTTCTGGAGATACTTCTTGAGATTTTCTTCTTCATTTCAAATTTTAGCAATATTTTCTTCCAGTGGTTTCTTGAAGAAATTTCTAAAATTATTTCTATAGAGTCATTAGAGTTTGAAGGTAGCATAGAGATTATAGTCCAACCAATATCAAAAATAGCTTTTCTGGTAGTTGTTATTAGAGCTCTGCTTGTTTAATGATTACGAATTTAATCTGAAGTCACTCTCCCTAGGATCAAATCCTGCCTAGTTACTAGCTGTGTGATGTTGGATGCCTCTTTGTATCTTTATTTTCTTACCTTAAAAATGTGAATAGTGATAATCCACTAAAGGGCTGTTGTGAGGATTAAATAATGCCAAACATATAAAGCACTTTAATACTTTTTGAGTTGTAGAATATGTGAAGTTCTCTTTTTCATGTTGCCTCAAAAATAACTACTAATCTTTCCAACACTTACAATACTGTTGTGAATTGAGTGATGAGACCAATATTCCACCTCATTAAAGATGATCTTTTCATTTCCAGCCCAATTCTCTTTCTACTACAAATGCTCCTTAAATGGCTTACTTCATATTGACTAAATCTATTATATAATCAAGTACTGAGCAAAAGGAGGGGAAATGAGAAAATAAAGTGATATGGCCTGGGAGTAAAGATGAAATGTATATGTGATGCTGGAGGATAAAAAGTACAGAGTAACTGTAGGTATAGGGAAGAAAGTAGCAGAGGAAACCATTTTCATAATTGATGTTGTGAAAGATATGTTTGGATTACCTTCAAGGTCTTTCTAAAGATAAAGGTAAAGAATAAAATCCCTTCACAGTTACCTTTGTCAGTTGAACTGTATTTTTTAATATGAAAATTTTTTCAGTAATAAACCATATAGTGTTTGAGTCTGATGAGGGTTGTAGCTGAGGACAGGAGTGGAACTAGTATACAATTTTGGTTCTAGGGTGTGGCTCTAAGTTGCCTATTAAATTAAAATCATCACACTAAACTTGATACAAGAATACATTTCACCATAAGTATCAAATCGTTACAACACTATTGCGAAAGAGAGGATCAATTAATCCTAAGGATGATAAATATTAGAAAAACAGAGTAAAATTGAAGAGATATTTTTAAGGATGAAGTTGGATTTGAAAATTTGAGGAAAATATTTTGGGGGACTTGAGGTACCATGTATAGAACTCATATTCAGTAAAGTTATGTGACATGGCCAAATTGAGGGAGAAGGGGAATCCCCCATATCATGTGAAACAGCAGAAATTGACTATATTCCAAGTACTATGTATACCCTTTTTCTATGTAGGATGGACTTTTGACTTGTTGAGAATGAATGGCAGAGTGATCTGTAGGATTTATTTGTGAATCCATGACCACATGTCAGTATTAAGGGGAAAAATGTGTTGCCTTTGCTCTCTATAAAAGCAGTCCATCTGCCAGGAGGCAGAGGAGGACTGAAACTTAAGTCTGAGAAGTTGAATTCACACAGGAGTGATTGACAGTATTTAATAGGAAATAAACCCATTCTCAACACCCACCTGGATCCCCACTGTTGGTGAAACTAGTCATGGCTGAGAAATTAAAAATAGAATCAAAGTTAACAGCTATCAGGGAGCAGGACTGACTAATGAGATTCTAATCTGAGATGCTGTGTGAATGTTGGAAGCTAGAAAATGAAGTAGGTCTGCCTATGACCATGAAAGAAGTTTTGTAACAAGGGGAGCCTTGGGATAGATACCAAATTTCTCATGTCCATGAGGTGGCTCCTAGAGCCAGCCCAGGTTCCGAGTTACAGGCTGCACTCACTAGGCACTTGCAGTAGGACAGTAGAATTGTTGCAGAGTTTTGGCTATTAAATCCGTCAGGCTACAGTAGTTCCCCTTTATCCACAGTTTTGCTTTCTGTGGTTTTAGTTACTTGTGGTCAACCATGGTCCAGAAATATGAAATGAAAAATTCCATAAATAACTAATTTGTGAGTTTTAAATGACTCAGTGTTCTGTGTAGTGCCATCCAGCTCTGTCCCTGCTGAGATGAGAATCATCCCTTTGTCCGGTGTACCCTGATCATTAGTCACTTAGTAGTCTATGTTATCAGATCCACTGTCACAGTATCTCAGTGCTTGTGTTCAAGTAACCCTTATTTTACTTAATAATGGCCCCAAAGCACAAAAACAGTGATTCTGAATTTGGATATGCAAAAGAGAAGCCATAAAGTGCTTTCTTTAAATGAAAATGTGAAAGTTCTCAACTTAATACGAAAAGAAAAAAACAAAAAATATGCCAAGGTGCTAAGATGTATGGCAAGAACAAACCTTCTATCCATGAAATTGTGAAGACGGAAAAAGAAATTCATGCTAGTTTTGCTGTTATGCCTGAAACTGCAAAAGTTATGGCTGCAGTGCATAAGCAGTTAGTTAAGATGGAAAAAGCATTATATTTATACAGTAAGATATTTTGAGAGAGACCACAGTCACAAAACTTTCATTACGATATTATATAATATATTGTTCTAATTGTTCCACTTCATTGTTATTGTTGTTAATCTCTTACTGTGGCTAATGTATAAATTAAACTTTACCATATGTATGTATGTATAGGAAACACATACAGTCGCCCCTCCATTACTGCAGGTTTTGTGTCTGTGGGTTTTATATCTAAGGATTCAACTAACCATGGACCCGCATCCATGGATTCAACTTGAAATTTCACCCAATGGTTGGTTGAAACCATGGATATGGAGGGCTGACTGTATTTATTGTAGTACTCAATCTTATGTAAGAGAGTGGATTTTGGTATCCATGGGGGCTTCCGGAACCTACCTCCCATAAATACTGAGGGACAGCTATATATATATATATATGGTTTGGTACTATCCATGGTTTCAGGCGTTCACTGGAGGTCCTGGAATGTATCCCCCATGGGTAAGGCAGTACTACTGTACACTGTAGGCAAATTAAAGCTACACATTGCACCCCTACAACTAACCACTATCTACTGATTTGAGGATTCAGATGAATCTGAAGTTTCTATGGGTTTGAACATTAGGAAGTATCTAAAGGTATCCCCCTATGTATTGTTTTCTCCTCTTGGAAGTATCAGTCTTGGAGGGTTGGACGCTCATCTACAGTTCATGACTGCCCCAAATCTTTTGAAATTCATATTCATATTTTGATATGTTGCAAATTGTGGGTCCTGACTTTTTAAGGAAGAACTACCCTCTACACATACCCGCATACCCGCACACAGAAACATTATCTATACCTAGATAGATAGATTAGATAGATAGATATTTCCTGTATCCTTCACCACTGCAATATAGCCATGTCTCATTCTCACAATCAGATGCAACTCCCTATTGTTCAAGGAGAGAGATGTTTCTTGAAGATAATGTAAACTTAGTTTCCCTCAGTATCTTCTTGTATATTCTTCTTCATTAGAAGAAAACTCAGAAAAACATGGACATATTTTAATAGCTCCAATAATCATTCTCCTGAATTTCTGTATTGCCCTGCTGTAATTTCCCTTTTGTGCATCCTGAATTTAAACTTTTTTTTTTCTTTTTTAAAGATTTAGGAACAAAATGAACTGCTAAAAGTATATTTTGGTCTGTTAATTTATTTTTGAGACAGTCTTGGTCCTGAAGATAGTAGTAGTACTCAGGTGGGCAGACCTCCAAATTCATTTATACATAAGAGAATGCCAAGGAAGTTACTTGTCCACTTCTCCTTATACTCAGTGGGTGATTAATGCCGTACAATGAAAACAACCTTAGTCTTATAAATTTGTATTAATTATTTCAAAAATTTTACCTATGTGTTTTCTTACTTGTATCAAAATTCAAGTGGATATCATTATAGCACTAGCTACATTTCTATCTTTTTATTTATCTATAAGCTATCTAAATATCTATGTGCACATTCCCCATTTTACACTACTACTCCCTTCTCTGTGTGATTCTAACAATCTTGGATTTAGAATAGAGAATTATCTAAGAAATTGGCATCTACCTATTTTAGGCCAGATTACTAAGTGCCTTAGGAGAGTTATCACCTGCCATTTTTCAATCCAAAGTTCCTTTCAGAAGTTACCGATGTGAAAAGGCAAGGCAACATGAATATACAGTTATGTGTTTCATGGTCTGCACTATTTTGACTAAAGTTAGTGGTTCAGAGGCACTTTCAAAAGTATAAATCCATATGAACTGTCTTTTATATGAGTTACTTTTTTTCTTCTCATTAATTAATTTTCTCTAGGTTCAACCTCTTTCCAAATTCCTCCACAGACATTTCCTCAAGTGGAGGTTTATGTATGGCATTGCCTTTAATTACTGTCTCCTTCAGTTACAAATGATTATTCTATTGTATTATAATTAGCCTGGGAATATGGAAGAACAACTAGGAGTGATTTATTATGTTCAGTACAGCCTTTACTGGAACCTTAACCCATATTGATTTAACTCCCGCTGTGTGTTCTTGAGTCATATCATTCACAATGTCAAAATAATGCAGAACATTCTACATCTCTGTTTGTTCTCTTTGCTGTTCTCTCTCTGTCTCTTTTTTTTTTTTTTTTTACTCTATAAGTTTTCAGTGTTTCTTAAACTTATCTCTAAATTACTGAGTTTAAGAATTTATTTCTAGTAATTATACTTAATGTCTTCCCAGCCTTCTAGCTACTTCCTATTGAAGACATATCTTCTCTGAATTCTCACTGATTAATGCTGACCACTCAAATAGATAAAGTAACAGAAAGCTGTGCACAGACTAAATTATGAAGGAATTTATTATTTCACCTAAAAATCTAGATTTAGGACAGTCCCTGGTTTGGTTAATTTATTGGCTCAACAGTAGCATTAACCACCTGGGTTCCTCCTACCTCTTTATTCTGTGATGTTATCTTTAGTGTGTGCTTTTCAAATTAATACCCCTGTGGTCATAAGACAGCTACTGAAGTTTCAGGGATCCCATGTAGAAACATGGTATTCAGTTAAAAAACAGCATTATTTCTTCCTTGGGTATAGAAGAGCTCCCAAAGCAGATATTCCCTCGTGTCTTCTTGGTCACAACTGGGTACATGCCAACCTAAATGAGACAGCAATAGACAATTTTTACCATCCGCACATGAAAGACAGTGCGACATGGGAGCGAATATATGATAACATAGAAGAATGAAAAATGGATTATGAACCAACATCATCTTCTACAGACACTGTATTATGATAGTCCTTTCTCATGTGCAGCCCTTTGTCTTTGTTCTTCTCAGGCACTGAGGGACCTCTTTTCACTTAGCTAAACCTGTTTGGAATATGTACAAATGTTATTTTCCAACCCTTCATTTCACCTTCTCTGAGAGTTCCTCCATTTCCTTTTAGCCCAGATTGTTAAAACACATTCTGAGGAATATTTTTCTTATCACTTTTCAAGGCAAATTACAGTTGATTTTTGTTTCTTTGCTTTCTGTAACTTTTTCTACAATACTGAGAAGGGGCTGGGGTGGGGACACTGTGGATAGCACTCCACTATGTCTTTAAAGATATAGTTTAAGAAGCTGATGGGAGCTTTTATTCTATCAGATTTTCTAAAACTTTTGCAAGCTATGTGAACATTTCTAAGCCACTGGGGTGATATTAAGTAAATTATTGTTTCACTTATAAAATGATTCTAAGGTGGCATGAAAGCTTTCTTACTCTCTGCCAAAGAGTAGTATACCTACTGGAAGAAGTTGTGCTGTTACTAGAAAAGAATAATTTTATATTTTCAAGTAGTTAAAATTTATTTCTAATTGTTTGCTACATGCAAAGTTCTGTGAAAACAAGAGGTAGTAATAAGCCAGTGTTACTGCTTTTGAAAATAAATGGACAACTTTCCTGTAGCACTCAGGTTTGATCAGGGCATCAAAGATAATGATATAATCTATTCTCTTATGGAGCTTGGAGTATAGCAGAGTTATGCATCAAATATCAACTATTACAATCAGGAGATATGGTTACTATCGTTTACCCCCCAAACTTATAGATAATAAACAAAATATTAAGCAGTAATTTATTTGTCGATTTTGAGATAAATAATGGATCGGGCATAAATGTTACTAAAAAAAAATGTTTTTGAGAGAATCTTGGTTTGTAAACACCACAAAGGAAAGGACAAAATTTAAAAACAATAAAATAAGTACTTGAACACTTAACATAAATTCAGGATTTTACCATATATATTATAATCACATTAAACTAAAAAAAAAACAAAACAAAACGGGAACAAAAAGTAAAAACAACATTCAGCTTTTATGCTGAGTTAAATTTTGTTCTGCTTAACTGCTGAGCCTTGCACAATATTGAACCAAATTTGATATTTTCCCTTGAGCCAGACTGTCAGTGGTTTGATTTGGGAGAAATTAACCTGGCTTTTAGGGTCAAAGTGAATGTTTTCCAATGTCAAGTGATTTTTACTCAACATTCTTTTTTTTTAAATCATGCAAAGGGAAAAGGCAAATCTTGAGAGTCTTTGGTATTCTTTTGGTTTTAGTTAGATAATTGTCTTTGTTAGCACTTGTAAAAATTGTGCTTAGGCAGGGGACATCACACTTCCTGATTACAAGCTCTACTATAAAGCTACAGTCATCAAAAGAGCATGGTAATGGAATAAAAATAGACACATAGACCAATGGAACAGAATTGAGAGCCCAGAAATAAACCCAAGCACATACGGTCAACTGATATTTTTGACAAGGGAGCCAAGAATACTTAATGGAGAAGAGACAATCTCTTCGATAAATAGTGCTAGGATAATTGGATATTCATATGTAAACTAATGAGGCTGGACCCATATCTTACATAACTCACAAAAATTAACTCAAAATGGATTAAAGACTTAATTGTAAGACCTGAAACCATGAAATTCCTAAAAGAAAACATAGGAATAAAACTTCTTGACATGGGTCTTGGCAATCAATTTTTTAATATGACACCTAAAGCACAAGCAACAAAATAAAAAATAAATAAACAAGTGGAAGTACATCAAACTTAAAAGTTTCTAAATAGTAAAAGAAACCATCAACAAAGTGAAAAGACAACCTACAGAATGAGAAAAAAAATATTTGCAAGCAATATATATAAGTGGTTAATATCCAAAAATATATAAATAACTCGTACAACTCAATAGCAGAAAAACCAACCCAATTCAAAAATGGGCAAAGGACATGCAGTTGCTTGCCCATGACAACACCATAGGATGAAAGTGGGAGCATACATTTCCAATGAATACTTTGCCATCTCAGCCAAAGTCTTCTCTTCTGTTACCAAATATCCATATGCATTCTTCTTCCCATACATAGAATCCACTACAATTAAGTCAAAGTAGAGGATCTGTAGGTGATGTGCAGTCCTCTCTATCGAGTTCTTTTGTTGCTCCTTGTTGTACAACAAAGTATGAACCAAAAGACAAGATATATAAATTGATGGACCAGTGATAAAATAGCAAAAAAAAATCCATTTAGAAGGAAGCAGACAGTAGTCATTGGGACAGAGCAGTAATGGAGTCTGCCAGGCAAGTAAAGTGAAGACCTTCGGTTTCAGGGAATGTTTCAGGGAAAACTTCTTTTCCCTGAAACACTTCCCCTTGTCCATTGTTCTCCTTTATCTGTGCTTCCACTGGGAGGTTCTTTCTAGTCTGCTGTGCTGAATACTACATCTAAAGTTGGCAATGGGGAATATCCTCTCCCTTGGGGGTATTTCACAGATTGTTTGTTGTTCCTTTCAAGTTGCTCTAAGGTTTGAAGAGACAAAGGATCTTGTAAGCTAGGCTCTTGGCTTTTGAAGTTACAAATTCCCTTGAAAATTAGTAGATTTTTTTTATTTCTTTGCTTCCCATTACTTCTATATACCAATAACCACACTTGGTTATAGTTTAGAAATAATTATCAAATTATTTCTTTCCACCTCACTTTCTTGGTTTTCTCTTTTCAGCATATTAGTGGTCACTTTAAGGCCTGAAAACAATGATTCAGTGAGAAACAAATACCTTTTGTCTGAAGGATAAATTCCTCTGTTTGAGAAGTCTTAATTGGCTTTTGTTGCTCAAAGCCATTTGCAATATTTTTTCTTACTATTCAGGTTCTAGAAGCAATTGGCTTTTCTAAACCTGGGAGGCCCCAGTTTTGGCTTCCCTTTCATTTTTTGCTATCAAATAGGCAATTCTAACATAGACTCTTTTTTTTTTTTTTTTTTTTTTTTTTGGTAATATCTTACCCAAAAAAGCATGCAGTAACTAATACAACTACTATTATACTTTTAAACTTCTTCCTTTAAACCCACAATGCTCAATAAGCACTCGTTTTTCCTTCCAAGATATTCTCCAAGATTTTACAAAGGACATTTTTAGTCAAGTATTTTAACCTTGAGTATTTTCAGTCCTGAACAATTACCCTGCTGCTGCTGCCTTACCATTAAGCCAATGTTATGCAGGCTAGATTCTTATTAAGGTAGTTCTGTACTTGTGGTACCAACTTCTGATTTGTTGTGGTAAAACTTGGTACTATAAATTTCAGTGGATAGCACAATAGAAATGTGTTTCTTGTTTGATTGCTCAAGGTAGAGTCCAGTGTTCCTATTTATTAGGCAGCTTTTCTCCATGTGTTGATTCAGGAGGTTCCTTTTGTTTTGTGGTTTCTACATCCTTCAGGGCCTCAGAATCTTATGATTTTTGATGGGAGAGGAAAGGCACATCTGCTGTTTTAAAACTGAAAGTGACATCTAGTCATTTAATCACATCTGGAGGCAAGGGGGCTAGATAACATGGTTTCTAGCTGAGAAGTTGTCAACCACTTCAGATTTTGGAAATGGGGGTGGGTATGAGTATCTGGTTGACAGATGACTGTCTCTGCCATTGTAATCACTATCTGATTCCATAATATATATATAATATATATTATATATATATTGTTTTCTGGTTACTAAAACAAATTAAATGTAAATCAGGTTAGCATTTCAAAGGCTTTGTTTCTGAAAAGTATTTTAAATTGAGTGGGTTCATCTTTTTCCAAAGTGTTTTATATTCCCCTGAATGCTCAAAATTTAGGTTTATCACTTTACCTTAAATGAGTCATTTTTATTAAATTCATCTTTCCTCTTGAGACATTCACAAATATAAATCATCTATTAAAAATTTGCCTTGCTGATATATAATCAGAGAAACAAGTAGATTATACCCTGGCCAATGAGTGAAATAATAGGCATCTCTACATTGGAAAAATTTCACTAAATAACTGGTGCCATATTCCTAGAACCTAAGCACCCTCTTCTCTGAAAGGGCTAGAAATACCGTGAGATTTTATTTTCACTCTTTTCAGACATCAGAACGAGTCTTCTTCCTCTATTTGTGTTTCTTAAGATCTCACTACTACTCCCAGCCCATGGAAGGTCTTGTCTTTCCAGACTGAGTGTCTTAGATTTTATTTGATACACACTAGGCTATTATTTATCCTTTTTGTTTATTTTGGTGCATACTCTGAATAAATGTAATGTTTGTAGAAATTCAACCCGAGAGTGGAGGGCGAAATGAAGTATTGATGAGGGTAACACTAGAGGTAGAAGAGAAAAAGAAGGCAGTTGAATAGTATAAATATAGTATAAGGTTCAGTACATTTTAGAATACTTTTGACACTAAAAATCCTAACTCCAGCTGGCTTAAATAAGTTAGTTTTCTCACTAAAGAGGAAGGCCAGAGGGGAATTCCCTGGCAGTCCAGTGGTTAGGACTCCACACTTTCACTGCCAAGGGCCCAAGTTCACAATTCCTGGTTGAGGAACTAGGATCCCACAAGCCATGTAGCACGGCCAAAAAGGAAAAAAAAAAGAGGAGGGCCAGAGAAGAGCAAGCTTGGTTACGTCTAGACTTGGTTGAATTGATGCCTAAACATCATCGGGAAGCCACATCTCTTCCATTATGTCTGCTTTGCCATCCACAGCTACACCCCAGTTCCTTTTCCCTCATGGTCACAAGGTTGCTGCCAGCAGCAACTAAGGAAAAATTGCTTCCTTATTCTCATGCAGCAAAAAAAAAGAAAGAAACCTGGCCCCTAAATATGGACTAAAAATCCATTACTTCATTCTGAATGGCTACATAAGGTTGCTTTCTTATACCTGGAGCAGTATCGATGGCTGGGGGAATCACATAGGCTCTTTGGATTTGTATTAATCAGAATTCACCCCAAGATCTGAAAGTGGGTTCAATTTCCCCTGAGTCGTGTGGACTTTGGTAGTGATGGGGATATGAGGAATGATGACTATCGGAACATAATCAAGTTTCTGTTGGGAGAAAAAAAACTGGAAAAAGGCAAAACAGATAATTTCAGTGAGAATGGAACAGAGATGTATGTATTCAATGTCATGGGAATATTTGCTGTGGAATGCAGACTATTTGAGAGTAAAATTGTATTTTTCCTGATGGATATTTTAAGGTTCTTTATCAAAGCCCTGTGAATACTAGATAAGGATGGCAATGGAGATGATAATGATGATGATGATGATGATGACGACAAAGATGGCAGTCAAAACTGCATAAATAACATCAGTGAAGGTGATACTCACTTTACCAAGGCAGGTATTGAAACTGTGGCTAGCAAGTGTGTAGTTTGATCTTGAAGTTTGCTAAATTTAAAGAGGAAGTCCTAGTTTATTCCACAGGGAAAGAAACTGTCAAGATCTTTAGTGACTTCCCAATAAATAAGAGAGACAAAGGTTTAGGTGATTGATGATAAGGCAATTCCTAGTTAGACTAGCTGCTGGACACTCTGCCTTCTTTTAGATCTTCTTACTCTTTGATCTGTATATGTTTCTATTATTCAGACAAGTAACTGAACTGAATAAATAGTTACATGGTAATACATAAATTCAAGTTCACTTAATAAAGAAAAAAAATGTAAGCCATGACTGTTTTTTTTAATTAATTTTTTATAGAGTTATTTCATGTATCAGACAGCTTAATATTGCTTTGTTTAAAGAATAATTTAAATGTATTTCTTAACATTAACTATATTAAGATGAATAATAGTGCATATCAATAGCTCATAAAATTTCTTTGTAATCTATAGGATTAAAGGCTAAAGTATGATTAATTGTGATTAAAACCAAAATCCCATTTTCCCCACATGAACTATTGAAATATTTATTTTTGCCAGTAATAAGTCAAGTTAAAGGATCAAAGCGCCTGACTTAAACACCTGTAATGAATAGTATTTTCTAAAAGTTATATCTGAGCTGTGGCATTTCTGGGAGATAGTCTTATTAAAAGTTTGAATTAGAAATGATATTACATTATATGTTTGTCACAGTAACATTCTTAGTGTTCATATTGTAGAAGCATATGTAAGCCACCAAAGACAAATTATAATGCAATGCTTTATGGAGCATCCTGCTCTGCCCCTTTGTCCTGCTCGAACTGATGGTGAATACATCACAGGGAGTTCATAGTGAGCTCATCTGTGCTGTTGTAAACTCCACGATGGAGCTGATTTCATTGAGCATGTTCTCGTATATTACCTCAAGTACCCCAGAACCTCCAGTCACTCTATCATCATTTACCTAAATAAACACTAAACTATTTTACTCTTGAATATGGAGAAGTAGAGTCAATGAACTAGTTTTGAATTCTTTATCTTATTTTTCTTGTTCTACATCAGAATGGGAATTTGCCTTTCTGATAGGGTCCATTTTTCTTTGAGAGGCAGAGACAGAGAAAGAAAGAGATTAATATCCACAACAATGTTACTGACTGTCTACTTTGGGCCAGTCATTGTTCACTTCCTCTGCATTGATCAACTTAATCTTCACAGTGTCTTGTGAGATACTTAGTACTACTATCTTCTTTTAAAGATGAAGCTTGGAGAGAGGTAAATTATTTGCCCAGAGTTAAAGGGCCAGTAAGTACTGCAGTAAGGATTCAAATTAGCAATGTCACTCAGTAGCCTACACGCTTATCCACTGCTCTGTGCCAACAATGAATCAGCTTCAAGCTAGGGAGTTTTAAGATGAGGTAGATGGGGGTTTGTGGTGTGCCAGCATTCATCCAGAAAACTGGATACTCAGCCCTGAGGAAAATGGCACTTAGGAATATGCAGTGTGAGAATTTTAGATCTCAACATGGGGCACCTGTAAATTTGTTTATGTATCAACTCCATGAAGATGAATAGAAATGACACAGAATTGGTTGCTGAAAATTTAAAGGAAGAAACTATATGATATTCTGGGAGAGGGAAACTGGTTGGGGCAGGAGAGTAGGGAGGGATGAACAGGTGAAAGAGAATTTTTAGGGCAAGGAAACTATTCTGTTTGATACCGTAATGGTGAATACAAGTCATTATGTGTTTGCCAAAACCCATATGAATAACTATACAACACAAAGAGTAAACTATGTGCTCAGTTAATAATAATACATCAATATCCTTTCATGAATTGTAACAAGTGTAACACACTAATACAAAATGTTACTAATAGGGGAACTGTGAGTGAGAAAGAAAGGGGACTCTGTATCTACTCAATTTGCTATAAACATAATGCTCTAAAAATGAAGTCTATTAATTTTTTTTTTAAACAAAGAGAAAAAGAACTGTGTTGTGAGTGATTATATGACTGTAATTGCAGATCAATCAGGAAACAAATGACAATTTCAGAATAATTCTATCTTTTCTGCTCTAGTATTGACATCTAGGACTTCCACGTTCTCATTCAATTACAAATTCCAAAAATGCCTTTCTTCTCTGCTCTCTGTATACTGCTAAGCTATGAACTCTGGGAGAGCCCAAGTCTCCTTCTTGCCTCAGCTACCCCCTAAATAGAAACCAAACACCTTTAGAAAGCATCATTAGGTCTTATAAAGCCACAGGAGTACAATTAAAGAATGTTTGGATTGTGTCCCTACATGTATAATTTACAAGGACAGAAGAAAGTAATCTCCCCCTCCATCTCTTTCCATGATATAATAATGGAACACTATTTTCCCATGCATAGTCAGCCCTTGTTAATATGCTGACATCTGAGAGGAGTATTTACTCTCAATTTTAAACATATAATTGCTAGTACTGGCTGAGAAAAAAGAGGTGGATAAATACTAACATTTTTTTGTGGAATAGAAAGTAGTTCACTTGCACTTTTCTTACCATTCAAGTTACAATTTGAGAAAGAAATAGCTTTAGAGGCTGAGAGGGCCAGTGGCCTCGTAACTGGCTTTGTCTATAGTTAAAGCTCAATGTGAGACTGGCTGGCAGCAAGAGCAGTGAGAAAAATCAGATGATGAGGGATTATCAGAGAAAGCAGAATGAGGAGAGAGTCACATTTCAGGCTTAAGTAAGGACTAGCTGACTCACCCATGCTGGACACCCAGGTGTCATTTTCTAGGTTTGATGGCTTGGTTGCCCCTAAAAGGGTATTTCCCTATGCAGAAATGACTTATGTGAGTTACATGAGCTTCGCTTTCATATCTACCATTTCAGGATTGTTGGGTTTACGTAGTCCTCATACCCCTTCATAAAGCCAACAGCAGATTTGAAAAAAGGATGGCACAATTTTGGAAGAGAAGATCTAAACCTACATCATGGAATAGATATTGCTATATACTAATTAATAGGAATAGGAGTAGGTAGACATATTCACAAATGATATATAGGTACCCTATCATTAAAAGTTTGTATAATTGGTAACTAAAAATCCATCATGAATATAATATTAATACCATCTTTAGCCAGAGTAGCAACAGTTTTTCTCTGTTCAAACGTTGACTCTTTTTTTTCTGTGCGGACCTGTCCTCAAACCTTGTCTCTACTCCCACATTTGAATCTAGTCAATGTCGGACTTGCTGCTTCCTGTTATCCATTTTGATGTATTAAGTGATTCTCTCCCTTACTACATGACAGCTGTGATTCTGTTGCTATTGCCCTTGTAATTTCTGTTCCTGCATGCTGCTGTACCAAGCAATGCAGAAATAATGATGGTGCCATTACCCTCAAACACGCCAATTATTTCCGCTGTCCTGGGAAACTTTGCATTGCAAGTCATTTGTGGAATTTGGGGAAACCTCCAGTGATTTTAAATGGACACACACACACACACACACACACACACACACATACACACATACACATACACATACACATCTCAAGATGAATTAGTAATCAGAAGAAGGTTTTTCCTATTCTTTTCCTATTCTTTCCTTACATATGTTTCATCTTTTCCAACCGACTTTGCCCTACTGAGGATATTTATAACAAAATGCCATTGAGCACCATGTCTATTATGATTACTTTGGAGATTTTATGTGTACCCTATCTGCCATGTTTTTTTATAAGCCATTTACTTTTCACAAAAACATAAGAGATATGCATTTTTTATTATATCCGTTATACAGATCAGTAAACTGAGGTGGAGAGAGATAAAATACTAAGTGTCACACAGTTACCAAGTAATTAAGTCAGGATTTGAACCCGGAAAACCTTGCTGTAATGGTCCTGATTAGTTATAAACTGCTGGACAGAAGGAATTCAATTAAATAAAGAGGATACACATAAAAGTTGCTATTTCATAACAAAACATTATCATTGTTATTATTATTGCTGTTATTTATTGATATTATTTTCTCTCATGACCTTTTCTCTTTTGACGATCTGAACTGCAAAATTTTGTCTATGATTCTGTGGTTCAAGATTTTAAATTTCAAGAGTGATCGAGTATGATTGCTTAATAGTTCACTGTCTTACACAGTGCACTTCACTACTCTAAGGAACTGACTCATTTGCTCCCTAAACATAGTCACAATAGAAACCACTGCTTCACTTTCTAGCAGATGGAGAGCAGTCTTGTTTTAATGCGCATCACTTGCAATAGATACAAGCTGTCAGATAACTTCTGGTAAAATAGAAGGTAGAAATGGAAACAACCTAGTTGTACAGTGTGCTGAGTCTAGTCATCAAGCAAGGACAGTGCATAACCAGGAAGGGAATATTAAAAGACATTGAACTGATACTAGCCCGAGACTAGAGAAGACCCAGCATATATGGCAGCAGTATCATGTATTGTTTTGAGTGATTGAGTGATAGGACTGAAAATGAGGCAAAAAAGTGTGATCTTGGTGACATATAGCTCTAAGAAAATAAACATTCGTTAGGTAGGCTATAAGCTAGAACTTAAATAGAATATTTTACTGTAGATATAGTACCAACTGACAATTTCAAGCATGACGTAGGTGGTGACAACAGTACATTGATGAATATGATCCTGTATTCCTATGCGCATTAGGAAGTCCTGCTTCCTCAGAGTGTTAGATATGCCTATGTAACTTGCTTTGGCCAGTGAGGTGTGAGAAGTGTGTCACTTATAGGCAGAGGTTTATAGAGTCAGTGTGTGATTTACCACATTTCCTTTTCCTGTCTTTGCAATTATGGAAGCATTCGTTGAAAGGGAGTATCCATCTCTCTAAGAATCTAAATGATAGCAATGAACACATCCTCAAAGGCCTTCATGTAGCTCCAGCTAGAAACAAACCATTACTTTAAGGCATTGATTTATGAAGTTGTTTGTTACTGCAGCATAACTTTGCCTGTTATGTCTGATATATATATATATATATAGTGAATTCCTTGATAGTATGAATCATACCCTATTTACCACTATATCTCCATTACCTAAAATAGTATCTGGCATAAATATTTATTGAATCTGTGAATGACTTATTGAGTGATGACACATGAATATTTGTTGCCCTCTGAGTGTACAGGCTAAGTTAGCATAGCAAAAAGAACAATATAAAAGCCATCTGGAAGTGAGGATAAGTTATTTACATAATTTATGGGCCAGAAGTAAGTACATGTTACTGGTGGAAGGAAGGCAAAGGTTAGCACTAGTTGAACTGAGGGGCAGGAAGAACAACTTTGAGACTTCCATTAGAGAAGTAACTTGAGGCTCTTGCCAATCATAGTACTAGCAACAGGGATTTTTTACATAAGAAGTGCTGCATTAGGAATTTAGTTGTACTCTGTGTGATTCTAGCTGTGACATTTTTACATAGCAAGGAAACATGAAATGGACTTAGAAATTGCTGAGTAGTTTCTCCAATCTAGAAATCCAGACCGTTTTTTTTTTTCTTTTTTACTTTCTTCTTTTTTTCTTTTTCCCTTGATAAGAGAGGAAGAGACAAATTTGTCAACCAGCCATGTGATTAGAATTAACCTTGTCCATGAAGACATGACAGATGAACCAGCCCAATCACACCAATATTTGCCTGTTTACATGTGGAATTCCTGTCTTAGAATATGGCACAGAAGGAAATGTTACTCTCTTGAAATTTTTCTCTGTAGACCAATCAAATTTTTCCCCTCAGGACACGTGATAAAGACTTGTCATTGAATACTCTAATTGTGGCATTCACCAGAGCTATTTTTTTTTTTTTTAAAAAAACAGCATTGGTCACAAACTCAGACTTTGAGAATTCTGGTGAATTGAGCAGTTTTTCTAATATTTTTGTCGTTTAAATTTTTTGATAGTTACTGGCTCCATAAATTGAAACTATATTCAAATGATCTGAGCTAAATTAGTCAGCACTTTACAGTGAAGTTAAAATAGAAAACATGCATTTTTCTCTGAGAACTACACACGTACACTCCCCCCGCCATACATACCAACGTCATCTTCCAAAATACTTTTTTTTTTATTCTCTCCACTGCGTATTGTTCAAAAGTATCTGAAAGTTTAAGATTCAAACTTGCCAGTTGTATAATTCTCCCAGGGGAAAAAATTCAGGAGAATTTAAAGAAAATTGGCTTAGCAATATGTTTTGAATGTAGGCGACAAAACATTTTCTATTTGGGTACAACTACATCAGTGAAACTTGAGTCAATGGAAATCTTGTCCAGTGTCATTTGGAAGGCTATCAGAGTAAGGGGAGGTGTCAGAAGAATGCCAGTTGGAACAGAGAACTGCCTCAAGTCAAGACTTTATTTCCTTCCATTTCCTGCTTGTTCCTTCCATAAATGAGAAACAAATATAGGAAACCATAATGTCATTTTAGCAGGTAAAAACCAACCCACAATTCTGGGTATCATATACTGTGGGCATTGCTGCTGGTGCTTTGCTCACTGTGATGGCTTCAAAGCGTAACTGCAAATTCCTTGACACTTGGACATTCCTCCCATACTCTTGGATCTGAGTAGGCTTGTTACTGCATCGACAAAGAGATTACAGAAGAAATTACACTAGATGATTTCTGAGACCAAATTGTAAAAGGCCAGTAGCTTCCACTTTGTTCACTGAAACACTCACCACTGGGGTCCTGAGTTGCCAAGCAATGACTCTGACCACCCTGAGGCTGCCACCTTGGAAAGGACAGCATAAGCAGACTGTGTGGCTTTAAATCCTGGCTCTACATGCTACCAGCTATAAGTGGGACACTTACTTAATCTCTCTGTGCCTCCGTTTCCTCATTTATAAAATGGGGAGAAATAATAGTCTGGTGCATAATACCTCTTGTCTTACCTCTACCTTATACAGTTATTTAAAGGGTCAGATGTGTGTGTGTTTGTTTTAATTTTTATTCAATTTATTTAAACTAAAAGAAAAAAACAAAACTGTTCACCATTTGTTCTACCCTCCAGCCTGTACTGCTTGCAACCACCAATCTATTTTTTGTATCTATAAGCTTGGGTTTTTTGCTTGTTTGTTGGTTGGTTGGTTTTTGTTTGTTTTGTTTTGTTTTTAAATATTCCATGTGTGAAAGAGATCATATGGTATTTGTCTTTCTCTGCCTAAATCATTTCACTTAGCATAATGCCCTCGAAGTCTATCCATGTTGTCATAAGTAGCAAGACTTCATTCTTTTTATGAGTAATATTCCAGTGTGTGTGTGTGTGTGTGTTTGTGTGTCTGTGTGTGACATCTTTTTTATCCATTCATCCATGGACACTTAGGTTGTTTCCTTATCTTGACTGTTGTAAATAATTCTGTAGTGAACCTTTTCTGTAGTGAACTTTTTTATCCATTCATCCATGGACACTTAGGTTGTTTCCTTATCTTGACTGTTGTAAATAATTCTGTAGTGAACCTGGAGTCATATATCTTTTCTAATTAGTGTTTGTTTGTTTGTTTTCTTTGGATAAACACTCAGAAATAGAATAGCTGGATCATATGGTAGTTCTGTTATTTAATTTTTGAGGGTCCTCCACACTGTTTTTCGTTGCACCAGTTTGTGTTCCCACCAGCAGTGCACAAGGGTTCCTTTTTGTCCACATGCTCTCCAACACTTGTTATTTCTTATCTTTTTGGTAATAGCCTTTCTAACAGATGTGAGGTGGTATTTCATTGTGATTTTGATTTGCATTTCCCTGATGATTAATAATGTTGAGCATCTTTCATGTACCTGTTGGCCATCTGTGTGGCTTCTTTGGGAAAATGTCTATTCAGACCTTCTGCCCATTTTTTACATGGATTGTTTGGTTTTTTTTTTGATATTGAGTTGTGTGAGTTCTTTATATATATTGTATATTTATCCCTTATTGGATATATTATTTTCAAAAATCTTCTCCCATTCAGCAGGTTGCCTTTTTGTTTTGTTAATGGTTTCAACTGTGCAGAAGCTTTTTAGTTTGATGCAGTCTCACTTGTTTAGTTTTACTTTTGTTGATTTTGCTTTTGGTGTCGGATTCAAAAAATCATCACCAAGACT
This sequence comes from Eubalaena glacialis, assembly GCF_028564815.1. NCBI lineage: Eukaryota > Metazoa > Chordata > Mammalia > Artiodactyla > Balaenidae > Eubalaena > Eubalaena glacialis. The sequence continues at coordinate 151,251,915 of NC_083716.1, read as the reverse complement.
TATGTCAAGGAGCTTACTCTGTATGTTTTCTTTTAGGTGTTTTATAATTTCAAGTCATATTTTCAAGTTTTTAATCCATTTAGAGTTAATTTTTGTGTATGGTATAAAGTATTGGTCCAGCTTCATTCTTTTGCATATGGCTGTCCAATTTTCCCAACACCATTTGTTGAAGAGACTGTCTTTTTCCCATTTTATATTGTTGGCTCCTTTGTCATGAATTAATTGGCCATATATGTTTGTCTTTATTTTTTGGCTCTCTGTTATGTTCCATTGATCTATATGTCTGTTTTTATGTAAATACCATACTGGTTTAACTACTAGAAACATACCATCTACTAAGACTGAATCATAATGAAACAGCAAATCTGAACAGACCAATTCTAGCAAGAAAATTGAATCAGCAATCATAAACCTCCCAACGAACAAAACACAGGACCAGACAGATACACTGGTGAATTCCACCAAACATTCCAGAATTAATACCAATTCTTCCTAAACTCTTCCAAAAATAGAAGAGAGGAGAACTCTTCCAAATACATTTTTATGTGGCCTATTACCCTGATACCAAAACCGAATAAGGATGCCACAAGAAAAGAAAATTACAGGTCAATATTTCTGATGAACATAGAGGCAAAAGTCCTAAACAAAATATTAGCAAACTAAATTTAACAGTACATTAAAAGGATCATACACCATGATCAAGTGATATTTATTTCGGGGATGCATGGATGATTCAGCATCCTCAAGTCATTCAATGTGATACACCACATTAACAAAATGAAAGGTAAAAATCATGTAATTATCTCAGTAGATGCAGAAAAAGCATTTGACATCCATTTATGATAAAAACTCTCAATAAAGCGAGTATAGAGGGAATGTACCTCAACATAATAATGGCCGTAAAGGATAAGCCCACAACTAACCTCACACTCAATGGTGAAAAGCTGAAAGGATGCCCACTAGCACCACTTTTATTCAATATAGTATTAGAAATCCTAGCCAGACCAATTAAGCAAGAAAAAGAAATAAAAGACATCCAAATTGGAACGAAAAAGTAAAACTCACTGTTTGCAGATTATATGATATTATATATAGAAAACCCTGAAGACTCCATCAAAAAACTGTTAGAGTTAATTAAAAAATGCATTAAAGTTGAAGAATACAAAATCAAGACACAAAATCTGTTACATTTCTTTACACTAATAACAAACTATCAGAAAGAGAAATGAAGAAAAAAATCTCATTTACAATTTCATCAAAAAGAATAAAATACCCAGGAATAAATTTCACCAATGAGGTGAAAAACCTGTATTTTAAAAACTATAAGGTATTAATGAAAGAAATTGAAAAAGACACAAGTAGATGAAAAGATATTCCATGCATATGGATTGGAAGAATTGATATTGTTAAAATGTCAATACTACCCAAAGCAATACTGGGTAGATTCAATGCATTCCCTATCAAAATTTCAATTATATTTTTCACAGAAATAGAATACACAATCTTAAAATTTGTATTGACCACGAAAGGCCCCAAATAACCAAAGAAATCTTAAGAAAGAACAAAGCTGAAGGCATCAACTTCCCTGATTTCAAACTATATAACAAAGCAATCCAGACAATTCTTACACATACAGAAATGACCAAACAAATAGAGTGAAGGGAACAATTTGGAATGGTAGGAGCAAAAGTAAACAATGAAAAGCAAAAGTAAACAATGAAAACGTGTATATGTATATGGAGAGAAAGAGGTTTTATTTTCTGAGGAGACATAATGGAAAACCACTCAAAATTTCCTTCATGCCAAAATATAGCTAACCCCTCAACAAATACTAAGTGAACAGATCAGGAAAAATAATGCTGTCTGTGATATGATGTTCTGTCTCAGCCTAATTTCACTGAGCACATTAATTGTTCATTTCAGCAAGTGACAGTTAAAAAATATAGTCAAAGCACCAAAGGAGGGCCTCCTAGAGGACAAAGAGTTTCCATTTTGAAGTCATGAAGGGAGTGTGGGATTCCTATATAACCTAAAGAGCTCTGTTACTTCCTCTTAGCTAAGTGGCTTCATCTTAGTTATGCAATGCTTTTAGCAGGATATACCTAGGCTCTCTAGGATAGTTTAAGGTAAAAAGATCTGGAAATACAGATTCTGCGGACATGGCTTCCAGAAAGTTTTTCTGTAATTCATATAACTATCAGAGGATAAAATGCAAATGCTTCACAATCAAAACAAATCCTTTCTAAGAGATGTTACTGCATGCATTTCTTAGAGACCCCATATGTTATATCTGGGCCAGCCAGTGTCCTAATGTAGCAAGAAAAAATATGAGAAGAAATGGGAAGCAACTTAGGCAGACTTCTCTCGGTTTTGTCTATGTCTGCAATTGTATGTATCCTTGAAGTTGGTAGTAAACTTTAGTACTGGTTAAGAGCTCTGACAATTGTGGGTCTAATATCATAACCCAATCTTTTGTTTTATCTTATTCGTCATTTCCTGTGCCCCGTGTCTTATCAATTCCCTTCGGAAAGCAGTTCAGTGCATTCTTACTCTTCTTCCTGATGCCTCGTCAACGGAGGAGGGCAGTGTGACACCAACTCTCCCACTTCAGCACCATCACCACTCCCCACCTCCCAACCTCAAGTTCCTGGTACCCACCCTATTCTTTTCAAGCATCTTCTATTCAACTAAACTTCTCTAAATAGATTCTTGAGAGGCACTACCCCACGAATTTACTTTAATTGGCCTCTGGGAATTTATTTGCCAGAGGAATCCTGTTTGAATATTACCCATGCATAGCACAGATTGCTTGATTTTTTGCTTTTTAAGCCCACCTATTTCCTCCTTCCTGTTGTAGAAAGTCACTTTCCTCCCTTCTTCCTTGGAGGTGCCTCCCCACCCCCACTTTCCTAAAGAGAGAGAATGGATTGTAGGCCTGCTGCTAACCACTTATTTCCTGAAGTACAGCATTCTCACTTTGTGATAAATTCTGAATTTTCTTGGGTAGTGAAGACTGAAGTTCATACAGAACCTTTTGATTTCTTCTTCATTTGTGGTTTAAGGAACACCAGGAGCAGTACCTTGGTCAGGGATTTGTCATTCTCCAGGAGGACATATGCAGCCTCAAGTGGCTCAAGGCAGCACCTACACTCCATCAACACCTCCCATTTCAAATAAAATAAAGTTAATGATGGGACTGAAATTCTGCTTTAGGTAGCTGGGTGCAAAGGCTAGCAGGCTAATGGGCTAGCAAAATGTCAATTTGACTATTAATGAAATCTTGGTATCAACTGGCTGACTGAATCTAGAGCAATTTAGATTTCATAGGTAATAGTGGTTTCTCAAGCCATATCAGTCAGAGGAAAGAAAATTAGTAGTATCAGTGTCATAGCTTAACACTAATAACAAAATACTTGTTATTCTGAGATCTATCAGCAAAACGTTTTGTATTCCAAGTAAATTATGGTTCTATTGAAAATTATTTTCATTCCTCATGAATTCCTAACTTCAACCACTAAACATTCTGCCTACTCTCCATCCCTTACATGGTTTCTATAAAAGAAACTCTACTTTTCTTCTCTATTTAATGTATTTTTATAGACATTTCTGTAGTTGTTCCACTGAGAAATTCCACCACTTGAATCTAGGACAATGGTATTTCATGAATAGAGATAATTTTCCCCTAATTGTCATTATAACCGTCTCTTTATAATCCTGAATACCAGGCCAGACTTTTCAAAGATGATGTGTTCTGTCCAGTACAGGAAAAGGATTGCCTCTGTCTGCCTTTCAGTTCAATACTGGAAGCCCCAGAATAGAGGAACAGAATACTTTCTCTCCAAGTGGCTTCTCTTGAGGGCAGGACTGCTTTCCACCAACTAGATGTCCTTTACTCCCATAGATTAGTGTTCTGGACTTTTGAGTCATCTATCTGCATAAGATGATTGTTACATTTCTACATATTTATCCACATGACTACTTTGGAATTTCTTGAATCATTTATGATTACTGAAAATGCCAAGCTTAGGAACCTCAGACATAAAGGTTTGCTTTATCGGAATTAGCTAGACCTTACTGAACACCAGGTTATAGTCATAGTACGTAGGCAGTTACTAAACTTGAGTATATCTGTGAAACCATAAAGTCCAATTCACAACCATTACTAGAACTGAAACCCTCTGAATGAATATTGCCAAGAAAGCAATGATTTCAAAATAATATCTCCATAGGACCATTTGATGTTATTTGGCTTAGCAAGGCAATAAATGCCTCTTTGACAGCAGGCTAAAAAAGTGTGCCCCAAATCAGAATCCCAGTCAAATGTACTTGTAAATATGGCTAGAGATGACAATTGATTTTGTAAAGTAAATGTAAAACACTGAGGTAGAAATCCCTGAAATCATGCTGAAATTAGCAAGAGTGCCTGACATTAAGTTCCTGGGATTTTTTATTTCTAACAAAACATGCTATCTGTACATTAATGAATATTTTACTTTAAAAAAAAATTTAATATGTGAAACGATGAACATGAATGTAAACAAAATATTTAAAGTAAGTGTTCCCATTGCCCCAACTGTCCAATTCAAAAACCAGAAAACGATTTTTATCCTTCTAGAATGGGATCATGTATCCATCAGAGTCCTGACAGGAACCGTGCATGGTTCAAGAATTTAGTCAAAAGACTGCTTTCAAAGGTGTGAGAACATTTTAAAGGAGCCACTAAAGCATTCTCAGGCACTTACCTGAGAGAAACAACAGGAAGCTATTTCCACCCCTAAGCCTGAAAGGCAGGGAGAGGAAGAGGCACCATCAGAGCCCAGTGAGACCTGGAGCATTGTGGGAGGAGCTGCCTGAAAGGAGCTGTAACCATGGAGGACTGTAGCCTCTACTAGAAGATGCCTCCCAGAGTAGAAAAGGAGTGGGAAAATAAAAAATCAAATTTACTGTCCTCTGATCTCCCACTGATGACCCTCATTGGCTGAACTCTGCCAGAAACTAGCTAGAAGGGAGCTCAGCTTTGCGGTCCACAGGGATCAGTCTCTTGATGCAAAGAGCTGAGCAGAAAAAGGTGGTGGGAAAAGAGGCTAGAAAATGGAGAAAGCTCTTATTTTTACTTTTGTTTTTGTTTTCATATTACAAGAGAAGAGTAGTAACCCCAGGCCCTTTAAAATACAAAGTAGGCAGGTAATCAGAGAAGTACAGCTAAAACACCATTAATGAGAAAAGTATCTTCTATGCGATCAGTATCATATTGCCTCCAAGAGAATGGAGGACAAAATAGATCAATCACAAATACGCACACATGTATATGTTATATCTATACACAACCGTATATGTCAGTGTGTTTGTATCCTCTTGTTATCTCTAGTTATCACTTGTCCTTCAATAAGACAAGAATATTCCCCATGTGCTTAATCACTCTGTCTCTACATCTGTGAAGTAAGAAATAGCCTTCTATACGGTATTGTCTGCAATATGTTTTAGAGCAATTCTATTTATTGCTCTCTGTTAAATTTTTTGTGGAGAAACTGAAAAATTGCCACTTGACTTTTATAAATAGAACCTGTAGCATAATAATACTGGTTTGCACTAAAAACTGCTTATCCGATTATTCCAATTTTATGTGCTTTCATTGTATTTAAGAAAAATAGATTTTTTCCCCCCAAGCACAGTGAATATAAAAAAGAAATGTGAAATAATGTAAATGTACAGAAAAGCCTACCAAGGCTACTGAGCAGGGAGAATGAACCAAGCAGGGGAGAATACAAAGGAATCAGAAAGGGTAATAGTAAGAATAAATCGGTGAGATGAAATAACAGTAAAACCTCATAGAGGACATATTTTGTGAATCATTGACTCCAAATTCTAATGCCAAAGTGAGAAAGTTTAATTTAAAAAAATTGAAAGGAACTAATATTTTATAATAGGAATTTGAGCAAACCATTGAACTTTAAGCATCTTAACAAAAATAGCTTATTACAACAGTAGTATAGGCAGTATAATCTAAATATCTGAGGGAAGTATAGATGTATCATTTCTGTGATGAGAAACTTTTTGGTGATAAATATCATTTTTACAGTATAGTTCAATTTCTCAGCACATGTAGAACTTCAAGCTGGCGGGATGCTAAATAAAAGAAGGGTATATTCTGAAACTTCTTATGATTTATTTATAATATTCATTATAATAAATGTTTTAATTGCTTGTAGTTTTATTTATTTTTTTATTAAAATATGACATGTTAGTTTCAAGTATACTGCTTATAATTTTAAGAGCAAAAACTTTTCATAATAAACTAATAGAGTTTGAAGGGCATTATTAACATATCATTAGTTTATGTAAATCTAACATTGCCTACATTAAAATAATATCCACAGTGAAACTACAAAAGCAAAAGGAAATGTTACTTCCTTAACTTTTAAACGGTTAAATTAAGAAATTACTTCTATAGTGTAAGTTACAAAAGAGCTTGGGTTCTCTTTGGAGGCAGAGCCAATTCGTCTGTTTGCTCAGCACTCAATGATTGTGGAGATGTTAGTCAACAAAAAAAGAAGTACTAATAGTTTTTGGAAACATTAGCCTGAGAACCATTTTCCATTTAGTCTGTAGTTAGTTAATCGAGTGTATGTTCATTTGTCCATACAAGCTATAAAATCCTACAATGACGATGTAATTATAATTAACATTGCTGACCAGTTAAAACGCATAAACAGTAGTTTGCCCATCAATATGCATTCTCTATTTGCTGACATTTCCAGTTATGCCAGATGGTGAATTTAATGATAGTGCCTTGTGGTGCTTCTAATGATTTTGTGCCTGATGGTAATTTTATAGGGCCTGTCGTATCATAGAAGGCTGAAGGGTGACTTAATAATGATCTTCAAGCATATGAAGGGTCATGAAGTGTATGGTTATGCAGTGACCAGCTGTTACTCATTCAAACAAGAATTAGTAGATTTTAAATGTAAGCAGAGAGATTTAACTGAGATGTGAAGTAGAACCTCCTGACACTTAAAGATATTATGGAGAGTAATGGTGAGAGATGCTATAGAATATATTCTTTTTTCTTGAGGATAGAATATGCTGATTTGTATGAAATCTAAGTTTGCTCTTATCGTGTGAATGATATTTCAGTTTCCTTTCACATCTATGAATCTATATTTTTCATACTCCAGCACTAACTGGGTTGGAATCCTGGTTTTTGACTTATTATACCTGTGAATTCAGGTAAATTAGTTACCTAAATACTTTGAGTCTTGATTTACTTATCTACAAAATGGAGATAAAATCTGTCATCTAAATATCTAGGGACAAGTCTAAAACACTATTACCTCTAAGGTAGGGTTGAATTTGCTTTTTAAATTTCTCCTCCTTGAAGATAAGACCAGACAGGTCAATGATGTCCTTTTAGTAGGATCCAATTTTTTTTTTTTTTTTTTTTTCCAACTTTGGAGTCCCAGAATGGTGGAGATCTGTGCAACAGTAGAGAGTAATATAAACCCTCAGTCTTTTCTCTAGAGGTTTATTTCCTACCCAGACACTGACTAGGAATGTTTATCTTTCATAGCAAGTGTTCTGTATTAGAAAGAGAAGACAAAAGACCTTGTTTTAGTTTAGGTTCCTGTAATTCCTAAATATATAACCCCAAACCAGTCATTTAACTTCTCTGAGTTTTGCATTGCCCCCTTCAAAAATTATATGAGGGAACCTGGCGTTGATAGATACACTTTGATGTCACCTTTGTTGATGGGAAACAGGAGACAATGATGGAAGACTGGAAGAGATATAGCTCAAAAGGTTGAGAGTAGAATTTTCTGCTGTGGTGGTTTATTTGACTCTGTGTATCAAGTGGGAAAATGCAGTTCTGATCAATGACTAGAGAATGAGATGGCACCAGACCTCAGGGCACTTGCTTAGGAATTATCTGTTTGACAAACAATATATCAAATAGTATGACAATTAAAATAATAAGAATTTATCATTCTACAAGTCCAATTAAGTTCCCTGTCTTCATGGAGTATTAAGAAAAAAAAATCAACAAATAATCATATAAGTAAACAAAATAATTTCAGAGGGTGATGTGCTAGGAAGAAAATCAAACAGAGTGAGGGGATAAGATCATGAGCATGGGGAAGAGGTGACTCCATGGTCCAGGAAGGCTTCTCCAAGGTCACACATGACACTTACTGTTATCTCTATATAATAAGAGGGAATCAGCTATGCAAAGATAGAAGAGAGGCCCAATCAAGGGCTAGAAGTAAAGAATCAGACTATCTACAACCACTTCTCTCAATCAAATTTGTGAAACCTTAAGGTGTAACACTGACAAAGTTTTGGTTAGATTCTGTTTTTGGCTTTATCAGTTACTAACTGATCTCTGCTCATCAATTTCTTTATATGTAAAATGTAGGCGAGGAAGCAGGAATGTTATGAGAAATTGATTATTTTCACTTTTCACCTCTACCAAACTATGATTCATCCCTGTCTTGCCTATTTAATGGGGTAGATTTGAAGATCAGATGAGATAATGGATGAGCAAAGAGTTCAATGAAGACAACTCAGTGGGATATTAGTAGAAAACAATTTCATTTTTTTTCTAATCACTGCTTTCAATCATGCTCTGTTTTGATGTCTCCTTTCCCTGTCTCTTAATGACGGATACCATACTTGCTCTGGTCTCTGTGTTATTAATCCAATCTGGTTAAATATTCAAATCACACAACTTATTTAAAGCTTCCTTGTTTTCTATTTTGGGCCTTAGAGGCAGTTCTATTACAACAGGAAAATTCCTAGTCAACATTTTGATTATATTTGTAAAAACAATGTTTTAGACTATTAGCACTATGAAAATTGGAGAGTAGTCGTTATTAAAGGTTGTATTTCCAGTTCATGGGTTATTTTATGCTGAAGCTGAGAGAAGAAAGAACTTTTTATATTCGTAGCCAACAAGGAAAGTTAACTCTCTGCAAATGACTGTAGGAGCTAAAGGACTAAAACTGAAGTTAGTGTTTGCAAACAAGGTAGGAGAACTGCTAGCGTCAGTCTAATTGTTAATATCTTCCCTAAAAGTCTAGAACAGCTGTCAACATGGCAACTTCTTCTCAACATTCAGAGGCCTGTAATGAGATGGCATCTAGTCAGAAGATGTCAAGATTCTTTCACATCTCAAAAGCAGAAATCAGGACTTGGCAGTTAAAGGAGTTTGGAAGATAACTAGGATATTTATAAAAAATAGATTTCTGTTATAATATGCCAGATTGTTAATGCTTTGTAACCAATGCCTTAGGATAATCAATAATAGTTGTTTCTACTGCATTTAAAAAAAACACTATCATTTTGTGCTGTATTACACACTATAACATATATCAGACTATTTGTTGGTGTATGCCTATAAACACTGAAACCAGCATCTAGCCAGTACATTGAATAGTAAATTGTTTCATTACTGAAAGAAAAAGTGATTTAAATCACCCTAACTGTTTTCTACATGCAGATTGCCATTTTCTTCAGCTCGTTAGAAAGAGACTAAATTAATTTTCTAAATTTCTGTCTAAAATTAGATATCATAAGGGGCCAAGTTCTTTTGAGACAGGCTGAAAAAACACATTTATTTGAAAACATTTTGCATCCTTTAATTTTTACAAATACTTTTCTATAAAAAGAATAATCCAAATGTCAAGTTAATTGTTTAAATAAAAAATCCCTACACAATTGTTTTGCAGCATTTCTAACTTCCAAAAAGTTACTGGAATGTTTTTATGTTTCTTAAAGCATTTTTCTCTTCATGTAACAAATGTGTGACCATTGATCTGGAAAGGAACAAAGAAAGATTTTTTGAGATAATTTCATTAGTAGACATGTTCAAAAATCAGAAAGCAGTACCTCTTATAGAGAAGATTGGCAACTTGTATTTATCAAAATTTATACTTCCACTGGCCATGGCTTTCTTTTCTAGTGAGTGAAAAATACTTATTCCTTCTGTACATCTCAAGAGGAACATTCTCAAAGTTCAGTGTTCTATTCCAGTAAATAAGCAAAACGAAACATACAAAAAATTGTATGTGTGTATATATATATGCATGCATACATACATATATACATACACTTATATACATATATTCATAGTGCAGTTAAAGAAGGAAACTTTAGAGGAGTGAAACAACATATAGATATTTAGACAGAGGTGAAGTAGCTTAAAACATTAGGAAATAGTACTGAGGAAGAAAAAATGAAAATCATGTAAATAATCATCTCAAATAAAATAAAAAATAAAATTCAGTTGCAGTAACTCATAAGCTCACCAAAACTTTATAGCTAAACTTTCTTTGTCCTTGGGAACTGGCATTAACCGCGCCCACGTCATCAAGAGCTTGCTTGTTTGTTTGTTTGTTTGTTTATTTATTTATTTATTTATTTATGGCTGTGCTGGGTCTTGTTTCGTGCGAGGGCTTTCTCTAGTTGGGGCAAGCGGGGGCCACTCTTCATCGCGGTGCGCAGGCCTCTCACTATCGCGGCCTCTCTTGTTGCGGAGCACAGGCTCCAGATGCGCAGGATCAGTAGTTGTGGCTCACGGGCCCAGTTGCTCCACGGCATGTGGAATCTTCCCAGACCAGGGCTCGAACCCATGTCCCCTGCATTAGCAGGCAGATTCTCAACCACTGCGCCACCAGGGAAGCCCCATCAAGAGCTTTTAAAGCAAAAATAAAAATTTCTACTTCATAATGAAAATCGATTAGTTTCATTTGGCATGCTAATGTTATTTCATTACAATTAATCCATATATACTATGTATGATAGTAAAGAAGTAATTATATGAGGCCATTTTTCCCCCTCCCAGGGGAGAGAATACTATCTTAAACTACATAGGGAATCGCTGCTTTATTATTTTCACACTAAGAAGCATTACAGAAAGTATAAGATACAACTTAAAAAAAAAAAAGTGAATTTGGAGTAAAATAAGGGATACAAGAGCAGTGTGATGAAGTGATAACATTTTGTCCCTCATTTAACAGTCTTTGGGGTACAACTGATTCATACCTTGGTACTCTGATTTGAAGTTTAAATTTGCAAAACCTGCCGCCTAATCCCAGAAATGTATTCAAGGTGGATCAAAAGGATTTTGGATGTTATATGTGCGTTAACTATCATCTGATGACTAGGAGTACTTGAAAATTCCTGGACAAGCATTGATCAAAGAGGTAATAGAATGAGGTCAGTTAATATCATACTCATGTTATTGTTATTTTTAAAACAACTTTTGTATTAGGCCCTTAAATATTTTATTTAATCCTCACCATAAAGTTATGAGATAGGTAGGATTTTCTTCATTTTACCATTAAGGAAATAGAGGCTTAGAAAAGTTGCTAACTAAAGTTCAGCTTTCAGAACTACTAGGACGAAGTAAATGTCATTATCCATTCTGTCTTTTTCTAATTCTAAACCCTGTGCTATCTATAGGTCAGGAAGGCTATACACCCTATAGTCTTTCACTTGATATAGGAATTTGGTTCCCCATCCAATACCTTGTTCTTTTGGAAATGCTCTCCTTGTAAAAGCTGCCTTGAATACACAAGCACAAGAGATTTACTTGGATTTGTCAAAGAAAAAATTCATAGATAATTTATGATCCCTGGGTGAAAGCTTACTTTTTTTTTAAAGGGCCCTTCTTTTAGAACTATAGGCTCCCAGAATGAAAAGAGCTTGTCATATAACTCTTGACAATTCTGATTGGATAACTCTCGGTTGGTTTTAAGAAGTTTTAAGTTCTTGTGTTTGATAGTGAAACAAACAAGCATCACAGTTTTTCCTCAAGATATAAAATTTTTAAGATGGCCAAGTAATTCATTGCTTAACTCTTGGAATGCAAAGCATTTATAAATAAAAATCCTTTTTGATCCATGATACTTCCATGTCAGAAAGAAAATACGTTTCACTTTTCAGTTCCTCCTTGGGCTTAGCTTTATTTCCTGTGGCACAGATTGGTCCAGATAAATTTGCTTTGAGATATTTGACTCATTGTCATTAACTTGATGTTTTATCCCATTTATCTTTTATTATTTACAGTACTGCAACAAGAGGTGATGACTATTAGTACATAGAGAACTTGTTTTAGGTTTAATAAAGGTAGAGACATAGGCAGAGTTAACTTCTCTCTGGAAGCTTTGTGAAGTCCCTGGTATTATGTTATCATCTTTATATGATAAGAAATATTTCTGTTGCCTTTATTGTTTCCTAAATTCCAAAGCTAGAAATCAACAACAGCAGCCAATTTTACTCTCTAGATTTTGCCACCATTCCTAGAACTCTACGTATATTCTGTTTTTTTGAAGTCCCCAAATGTTCCAATATTTCCAGCCAGCCAAGAAGTGATATTCTTTATCACCTGATGGACCAGGACTTCTTAAGCCAGACAGTAGGTACCAGATCAATTCCTAGTAGGAATTTGCCCTATTGTTTCCACATAAGAAAGGAAGTCCTTGTTCCTTAATAGTCGGCCTGTCATATATAATTAAATATTGCCTTGACACATGACATTTCAGGTCAGGTCATGGTTACTAACATTATGAAAAAAAAAAAGCAAAACACCCCACAAATGTACATTGCCATAAAAAGTACACTGATATAGTAAAGGCATTTCAGGATATTTGATCATTTTTCTGTGTAATTTAACAGGCAAAGCTAATATCAATATGTTATCTTTCCAACAGAATCAATATCCTCAATTCTTTTGATGAATCACTCTCTTATAATTTACCTTAATGTTTCCCATGAGATTATTTCCCCTCAGTTCTAGGGAACGAGTTAGGAAAATAAGAGTTTTTCTTTCCAGATTACACAAGTATAGCCTGCCGCATTGAGAGATAGTGATTGACTATGAAGAAAACAATGAAAGATTTCCTAACATGCTCTTCAAAAAATATAATCTTATCCACAATCAGATTTCCCTTATCAATGCAATTCAATCTCAAAGAAATGTTCCTGTTCTGCTAGGTTTTATATCAGTAGTCCCCTTTCTCAAAGTCATCTACTTCTGGACAAAAGGAGTCCTGATCTGTTCTCCTATTACAGTGTGACAGGTGTATACTCATGGTGGCAAAATCAACTGAAACTAAAAATCCTATATCCATCAGTGTGTGTTCTCTCCAGTATCAGTATTCAAGAGCACCTTACACAGTCCTGTACTAAGGCTGTTATTCTTTTGATGTTTCTCCAGAGGTCTGTATTTCTGATCTAAGACTTATAGTAGGAGCCTTTAGGCAAGTATGAGGGAAAAGGGGGACCACTTTTCCCTCATGATAATTGCATGGCTCTGCTTAAATTATTATAGTAAAAAAAATAGAATTGGGCACAGTGAATCCCCTATTGGAATATAATATGTAACTATTTTATAAAGATTTGGTCCATAATTATACCAATGGTAAGAACATATTATGTGGTATAAGGGCAATTAACACATCTCTAGCACCTACCAGCCCATCCAGGAAAGTGTTTGTTACCATCCTAATTGGAGTTTACAAAAGAAGCAGATATGTTTTTCATTGACAGGGGTATATAAATAACAACTTTTTTGGTCATTCAGTTCATTTAATTTTCTCTTTTTATGAATGTTAATGTCCTTAGAAGTTGTTATGCAATCAAATATTACTTCCTAATTAACTCAATTTAATATTCATACAAGGTCTTTAACTTAAGTGAGGATGTGGAAATTTAAGTTGACATTACAGAGTAACACAATCACTGTTGATAATAAAAGGTTGAAGAGAGGTGAAGTTTAAAAATTTACCCATCTAGTGTAGTGGATTGAGTCCAAGAGTGTAACATTAGCTAAAGTTCAAATGAATAAATCTTTTCAAAAGACCTAAGTTATTACAATTCCATTTGGTTGAACCTGTGTTTGTACTCTTGGCATTTTAAATATTTTATGGAAACAATGTTAATTCATTTGACACATAAAACCAAATTAGGAAAATCAGAATAATAAATGCTTCATAAAAGTAAAGCTTTCTTCACTCAGCATAATGATTTTGAGATTCATTTATGATGTTGCATTTATCAAAAGTCAATACCTTTTTATCACTGAGTAGTATATCATAGTTCAGATATACCATAATTTGTTCATTCTTGCACCTGTTGATGAACATTTGGGTAAGAGTTTTAGCTACTGTAGATAAAGATGCTATAAGTATTTGCATTAAAATCTTCAGACATACATTTTCTTTTCTCTTGGGTAAATACCTTTAAGTGGAAGGGCTGGATATTTACCTTTTTAAAAAACTGTACAACTGTTTTCCAAAGTGGATGTACCATTCTATTTATTCTTTAATGTCTCTTCACAATATTTATTGTTATCATGTACAGGTCTTTGACATATTTCACACAGTCAATTCATATTTTTCTACACTTTTCAATGGTGCTGTTTTTAAATTATAATTTTCAATTGTTAGTTGCTAGTATATAGACATATTGTAGAAATGTAATTTGCATATTGATATTGTGTCCTTCAACCTTGCTAAACTCATTACGTCTAGTATTTTTTTGGTAGATTCTATTGGATTTTCTACATAGCAACCCTGTCATCTCCAAATCATTATTCCTTTTTAATCTGGATCTTTTAATTATTTTCTTGTCTAAAGCCACTGACTAGAGTTTCAAGTCTTATGTTGAACAGAAGTAATGAGTGCAGATTACTGTCTTGTCTTGTTCTTGCTCTTACTAGGAAAGCATTCAGTCTTTCACCAGTAAGTATTGATACATTACCTGTAGGGTTTTTTATAGATACCCATTCAGGCTGAAGTGTCTTCCTTCCATTCCTAGTTTGCTGAGAGTTTTTATTAGTAGTGGATGTTAGATTTTGTCAAATGACTTTTTCCCTATTGAGATGATTTACTTTGCTAATATGGATAATTATACTGATTTATACTCAAATATTAAACTAACTCTGCATTATTGGAATAAACACCACCATTTGGTTATGACATATTTATCTTTTAATATATTGTTGGATTTGATTTTGTTAAATTTTGGTTACAATTTGTGCATCTGTGTTTGTGAGGGATTTGTAGTGTCCCTTTATTGCAACATCTTTAACTGGTTTCACATCAGGGTATCCCTGACCTCATAGAATGAGTTGAAAGTATTTCCTCCTCTTTATTTTGTTTTAATTGGTATATTTACTTCATTAATTACTTGGTAGAATTTACCAGTGTGTAGCCTGCATCCTGGAACTTTCTTTATGAGAATTTTTAATTTACAGTTATAATTTTTATACATTTAGAGCTATTCAATTACCTATGTTTTTTTGAGTTGCTTTGGTAATTTGTATTTTTCGAGGAATTTGTCATTTTTCATCTAAGTTGTCAAATTTATTGACATAAAGTTGTTCATAATTATCCCTTATCCTTTTACTGTCTATAGAATGTATAGTCATGTCATTTTTCCCATTCCTAATACTGGGTATTTGTATCATCTCTCTTTTTGTTCAGTCAGGGTAGGGTTTAATCCATTTTATTTGTTTTTTCAAAGAATCAGCTTTTTGTTTTATTGATTTTTCTCTATTATCTTTCTGTGTTCTATTTCATTGATTTTTACTTCTACCTTTATAATTTTCTTTTTTATGCTCATTTTGTGTTTAGTTTTCTTTTTGTAAGTTTTAAGGTGGAAGCTGAGGTCGTTGGTTTTAGACTTTCCTTCCTATTATAGGTGTTTAGTGCCAAAGTTTTTACCTAAAATTAGTGGGGTTCCATTCTATTTTTTTTTACTTTTTTATTATATAAAAAGTATACATTTTATACTCACTTTTAATTTCTTCTTTGATCCATGGGTGATTTAAAATGTATTTAGTTTTCAAATATTAGGGGATTTTCCTAGAGATTTTATTTTTGTTATTGATTTCTAAATTAATTCCATTGTGGTCAGAGAAGATTCTTATATTACTTGATTCCTTTTAAATGTATGTTTTATATTCTTTTATAACCCAGTATATGGCCTATATTAGTAAATATCCATATGCTAAGTGTCTGTTTTAGATTTGAGAAGAACAGTGTTGTTGGTTTGATGTTCCATAGACATCAGTAAGGTCAAATTTGTTGATTGTGTTGTTGAAGTTTACAACATCCTTACTGATTTTCTGTCTACTTGGACTATCAATTATTGAGAGAGAGGTATTAAAAGCCCTGACTAAAATTATAGATTTATCTGTTTCTCCTTGCAGTTTTATCAGTTTTTGCTTCATGTAATTTAAATCTCTGCTATTAGGTGCATAAATATTTGGTATTATTAAATTTCCTTGAGGAGCTGATTTTTATATCATTTATTGGTTTATAAGCAATAATTCTTTGGTTATTTTAGTGTTTAATTTAATATTCATATTATACCTATTTAACTTATTGCAGGTTTACCTTCAAATTATATTATACCACTTCATGTGTAGTTTAAGTACACAATAGTGAACTTCTCTCTCAGATTTATCATATTGTCATGCATTTTACTTTTACATATATTATAAACCCCTAATATGTTGTTACTATTTCTGTTAAAATTGTCAATTGTCTTTTAAAGAGATTTAAATAATGATAAAAACATGTATTTCTCTTGTAATTATAATTTCTTGTGCTTTTCTTTCCTTTGTGTAGATTCAGACTTCTAACTCCTATCATTTTCCTTCTGCCTGAAGGACACTCTTTAACATGTTTTTGTTAATGCTGGTGATGAATTATTTTAGCCTCCATATGTCTGAAAACATCTCTTTTTTCTGATTGTTTTAGAAGGATATTTTTGTGAATATAGATTTCTAAATTGACAGGTTTTTTCCCCCCTTTTAGTACTTTTCCAATATTCTTCCACTGTCTCATTGCTTGCATTAATTCCAATGGGAAATCTGATGTTATTATATTTTCTCCTCTGTTTGCAACATGTCTTTTTTTCTCTGGTTGCTTTCTTTCTTCTTCCTTTTTTTCCTTTCTTTTTTTGAGACAAACTTCATCTCTGGCTGCTTTTACAATTTTCTCTTATCACTGGCTTTGAGAAATTTGATTATGATATGCCTTTTGTTCTTTCTTTCATGTTACTTATATTTAAGGTTGTTACACTTTTTGAATGGCTTTTAATTTCCTTCAAATTTGTAAAATTTTAAGCCTTTTAAAAAAATGTATTTTTCTAACCCTCCACCCTAGGGGAATACCAATTGCCCATATATTGAGCCATCTGAAGTTATCTGATTGCTCACTAATGCTCCTTCTTTTTTTTTTCCTCTGTGTTTCCTTTTTGAATAGTTTCTATTCTTATGCCTTTAAATTCATTAATCTTTTTTTTCTGCCATGTCTAAACTTCTGTTAATACCAACTGGTGTATTTTTCCATCTGACATATTATAGTTTTTAATCTCTAAAAGTTTGATTTGGGTCTTAAAACTGTTTTTCCTGTGTCTACTGACCTCCCTGCTA
Source organism: Eubalaena glacialis (assembly GCF_028564815.1). Taxonomy (NCBI): domain Eukaryota; kingdom Metazoa; phylum Chordata; class Mammalia; order Artiodactyla; family Balaenidae; genus Eubalaena; species Eubalaena glacialis. Next base: position 151,234,475 of record NC_083716.1, on the reverse strand, counting down.
ATTCTAACATCTCTGTCAGTTCTGGGTCACTTTTGATTCTTTTTCTCACTATGAGTCAGGGTTTTCCTGCCTGATAATTTTGATTGGATGCTAGGCATTGTGAATTTTACTTTGTTAAGTGCTGACTACTTTTGTATTCCCTTAAGTCTCTTTAAGGTTTGCTCTGGGATGCAGCTTATAACTTGAAAGCAGTTTGATCCATTTGGTTCTTACATTTATGATTGTTCATTGAATCTGGAGCAAGGTTCCTTTTAGGACTAATTCTTCCCCACTACTGAGGTAAGACCTGAAGTACTCAACTCAGTGCTGTGAATTATGAGTTTTCCAGTCTGGCTGGTGGGAACTGGTATATCTGGCCCCATATGAGCACCGTGCAATGTTCCCTCTAGTCCTTTTGGATGATTCTTTCTCAAGCCTTGGTTAGTTTCTTCACACGTATGTGTCCTCTGCAAACTCCCTGAAGATCTGTGGGGTTCTCTGTGCATCTCTGTCTTCTCAGGTATGACATCTAGCTACCTTTTTCTTCCTGGATTGTCAGTCTGTCTATTCAAGGAGTCAGCTGGCCTCCACCTCAGTTCTCCTTCCCTGAACTATGGCCTGGAAATTCTTTAAAGGCAGTAGCTGGGGGCAAAAATGGGGCTCATGTCATTTGCTTCTCATCTCTCGGCAATGATTGTCCTTTATCACCTAATATTTATTGCTTTAAAAACAACCATTTGCCTATTTTGTCTATTTGTATTTCTTTGATTCAAGCAGATGGGTAAATACCGTTGGTTTTTTTTTTTTTTTTACTTCAATTTGTCTAGAAGTGAAAATAGTCTTCAAATTTTAAAAGATATTTTAATTTATAAACCTAACCTCCAGCTCTAGATGAAAGTATCCAACCTGTTTTCTCAGAAAATGTTTCACACTTAGACATCAGAAGGATTTAATCAAACTCTTTAACAAGCTAAGAAACTTTCAGGTGAGGTGGCGTTCCTTTGCAGGATAGAAACCATATTCTTCCAATCTGGGCCCCAGAGTGAAATCTGAGTCCAAATAAAGAATTTTTAATTTAGGGATCTCCAGGTTGAGGAATCTATAAGTAGAGTTCAGTTTCATATATTGTGTTTTCTGTTTCTATAGTATTGACTAGTCAGTTTGTTGTGAGTAAACCTAGGAGCTTGACACCAACCTTTAACACTGGTCTCAAAATTTCTCACATTTTCCCTAGCACTTTTGTATTTCTTCAGTAAGTATAGAGAAGAAACATGCACTCAAACCCTCCAGATTTTACAGATAGTAATTAAAAGGAACTTGTCAAAGAAATTGCAAAAAGCAGAGTTGCCCACTCCAACACACAATCAGGCTTATTTACTCTGTTATACAAAGCAAGAAATCCTTTTTAGAAACTAGAACTCTTGGTATTTTAAGCCATAAAAAAATGGTGTTAATTATTTAAATTTTGCATGTAATTCTTCATGTTAGATAATGGATTTGTCTATAGGAATTAGATACCACAATAATGTACGGTTTCTCAGCCTTGGCATTGTTGCCATTTTGAGCCAGGTAATTCTTTGTTTTGTGGGATCCTGTGGATCAAATGATGTTTGACAGCATCCCTAGGCTCTACATCCTAGGTTCCAGTAGCATCTCCTCCTCCCTCAAGTTGTGACAACAAATCATGTTCTATATATTGCCAAATGTGCCTGCGGGTGGGAGGGGGCTCCAAAATTACCTCTGTTTGGGAACCATTGCTATAGTGCAACACACCTAATACATTCCAGTCATCAGTAATTTCCAAACTATTTCTAAAAAGGTAGCCATAGGTATAAAGGGGCTACTATTACAAATAGTCCATTAATTGTAAAAGGCTAGTTACTTTGTTATCATAAAGAGGGCTAGGAAAATGAAAGTATAATACACTAAAGCTTCTGGTATTTAGCAAAAGCAGTCCTAAAAAGGTATTTCACAGAGATAAATGACTACATTAAAAAAAATAAAGATCTCAAACAACCAAATTTTATACCTCAAGGAACTAGAAAAAGAATAAAGTAAGCCTAAACTTAGCAGAAGGAAGGAAATAACAAAGATCAGAGTGGAAATAAATGAAAGAGGCCAAAAAGACAATAGAAAAGATCAATGACACTAAGAGCTTTTTTTAAAAGATAAACAAAATAGACAAATCTTTAGCTAGAATTACCAAGAAAAAACTAGAGAGAAGACTGAAATAAATAAAATTAAGTATGAAAGAGGAGACATTCCACCTGATATCACAGAAATACAAGGGATCATGAGGCTACTATGAACAATTATATGTAAACAAATTGGGTAATGTAGAAAAATGGGTATATTCTTAGAAACATACCATCTATCAAGACTGAATCATGAAGAAATAGATAATATGAACAGACTAATTACTAGTAAGGAGATTGAATCAGTAATAAAAAATCTTCCCCAAAATAAAGTCCTGAAACAGATGGCTTCACTGGTGAATTCTGCCAAACATTCAGAGAATTCTTACCAATTCTTCTCAAACTCTTCCAAAAATTAGAAGAGGAGGGAACGCTTCCAAAGTCATTTTATGAAGCCAGTATTACCCTGATACCACAACCAGCCATGGATACTACAAAAGAACAAAAGTACAGGCCTTGTTGAAGCTAGATGCAAAAAATTCTCAAAAAAATTTAACGAACTAAATTCAACAGTACCTAAAAGGATTATACACCATGACCAAGCAGAATTTATTTCAAGAATGAAAGGATGGTTCAACATCTGCAAATCAATCACTGTAATGTACCACATTAACCCAAAATGGAGGATAAAAATCATATGATCATTTCAATAGATGCAGAAAAAATATTTGACAAAATTCAGCATCCATTCTTGATAAAAACTCTCAGGAAACTGGGTATAGAGGGAACGTATCTTAACATAATAAAGGCCATATATGAAAAGCCTACAGTTAACATCATACTCATTGGTGAAAAATAGTGATTATTTCCTATAAGATAAGGAACAAGACAAGGATGCCCACCCTTGGATGCCACTTTTATTCAATGTGGTAGTGGAAGTCCTATCCAGAACAATTAAGTGAGAAAAGAAATAAAAGGGGGCTTCCCTGCTGGCGCAGTGGTTGAGAGTCTGCCTGCCGATGCAGGGGACGTGGGTTCGAGCCCTGGTCTGGGAGGATCCCGCGTGCTGCGGAGCAACTGGGCCCGTGAGCCACAACTACTGAGCCTGCGTGTCTGGAGCCTGTGCTCCGCAACGAGAGAGGCCGCAACAGTGAGAGGCTCGCGCACCGCGATGAGGAGTGGCCCCCGCTCACCACAACTAGAGAAAGCCCTTGCACAGAAACAAGGACCCAACACAGCCAAAAAATAAAAATAAATAAATTTAAAAATAATAATAAAAAAAAAAATGTGCAGTTCCATCACATTAAAAAAAAAAAAAAGAAATAAAAGGCATCCAGATCAGAAAGGAAAAAGTAAAACTGTCTCTCTTTGCAGATCATATGATGTTATATATAGAAAACCCTAAAAATTCCACCAAAAAAACTGTTAGAACTACTACATGAATTCAGTAGGGTTGCAGAATACAAAATTAATATTAAAAAATCAGTTGCATTTCTATAGAGTAACAACAAAGTATCAGAATAATAAACTAAAAAAAATGTACAATTGCATCAAAAAGAATAAAATACCTATAAAAAAATTTAACCCAGAAGGTGAAAGGCCTATATACTGAGAACTGTAAGACATTGATGAAAGAAATTGAAAAAGGTACAAATAAATGGAAAGATGTTCTAGGCTTGTGGATTGGAAGAATCAATATTGTTAAAATGTTCATACTACCCCCCAAAATCAACAGATTCAATGCAATCCCTATTAAAATTTCAATGACATTTTTCACTGAAATAGAAAAAAAAAATTCTAAAATTTGTATGGATCTACAAAAGACCCTGAGTAATCAAAGTAATTTTGAGAAAGAAGAACAAAGCTGGAGGTATGATACTTTCTGATTTCAGATTATATCACAAAGCTATAGTTAACAAAACAGTGTGGTACTGGCACAAAAACAGACACATAGAGCAATGGAACAGAGTAGAAAGCCCAGAAATAAACCCACAAATATGTCAATTAGTTTATGACAAATGAGCCAAGAAAATACAATGGAAAAGGACAATCTCTTCCATAAATGGTATTGGGAAAACTGGACAGCCACATGCAAAAGAATGAAACAGTACCACTATCTTATACCATACACAAAACTCAAATGAATTGAGGATTTGAAATAAGATCTGCAACCATAAAAATCCTAGAAGAAAACTTAGGGGATTAAACTCTCAGACATCAGTCTTGGCAATGATTTTTTTGGATTTGACACCAAAAGCAAAGGCAACAAAAGAAAAAGTAAATAAGTGGGAGCACATCAAACTAAAAAGCTTCTGTACTGCAAAGGAAACCATCAACAAAATGAAAAGGCAACCTACAATATGGGAGAAGATATTTGCAAATTGTTTATGTTAAAGAGGTTAATATTTAAAATACGTAAAGAAGTCATACAACTCAGCCAAAAAAGAAAAAAAAAATCCAATTTAAAAAATAGGAAGAGGACCTGAATAGAGATTGTTCCAAAGAAGATTTACAAGTGGCCAACAGATACATGAAAAGGTGCCCAACATCACTAATCATCAGGGAAATACAAATCAAAACCAAAATAAGATAGTGCCTCACACTTGTTAGAATGGCTGTTATCAAAAAGATAAGTGATAAATATTGACAAGGATGTGGGAAAAATGGAACCCTTGTGCACTATTGGCAAGAATGTCGGTGCAGCACTATTTTAAAAAGTATGGAAGTTCCTTTAAAAATTAAAAATAGAATTACCATATGATCTAGCTATTACACTTCTGGGTATATATCCAAAGGAAATTAAATTAATTATCTCAAAGTGATATTTGTAATCCAATATTCAATTGCAGAATTATTGACAATAGCTAAGACATGGAAGCAACCTAAGTGTGCATTAGTTGGAACAAATGAATTGATAAAGAAAATGTGACACATACACACACACACACCCCCCCCCCCACAATGGGATATTATTTAGCCATAAAAAAGGAGAAAATCCTGCTATTTGCAACAACTTGGATGAAACTTGAGGCATCATTCTAAGTGAAATAAGTCAGAGAAAAACAAATACTGTCATATGTGGAGAGTATGATCTCATACGTGGAGTCTAAAAAAACCTGAACTCATAAAAATAGAGAACAGATTGGTGGTTACCAGAGACGAGGGGTTTGGAGTTGAGGGAATGATTGAAGGTGGTCAAAAGGTACAAACTCCCAGTTATAAGATAAATAATTTCTGGGGATGTACTGTACAGCATGGTGACTATAGTTAACAATACTGTATTATATATTTGAAAGTTTCTAAGTGAACTGTTCTTAAAAGTTCTCATCATAAGGGAAAAAATTGTAACTGTGTGGTGATGGATATTAACTAAACTAATTGTGGTAATCATTTTGCAATATATACATATATCAAATCATTATGCTGTACACCTTATACAAAGTTTTATGTCATTTATATCTCCATAAAACTGGAAAAAGTAAAATGGGCTAGGGTCATTTCTAACTTACGTACACACAGAAAAATTAGTAGTCTCAGACAACTTACCCAAGGGTCAAAAGCAGGAAAGCTCCTACAGTGAAAACAAAGATAAAACAACTAGAAAATAAACTTATAACCAAATAAAATTAATATCAGTTGTTTAGGGTATGACTTGGGCAAATTTCTCAAACATGTGGTAAAGACTGGCCTACATTATCCATAATGCTCTAGACCTTATATCTCTGTGCTGAAGATGTGGGTATCTCCCTCACTGGTGATTTCTTGGAATTCTAAAGGGATACAACACAGAGTAAAGGTAGACACACTAGTGGAAAAGACAATATGGCCACTAAAATAATCAAAAAGACTGTGAACTGGAAAAAATTTTTAAAAAATTGATCAGGAGAAAGCAAGAGATCTACTACCAAACTTTGAGACTCAGACAGAAACCAGGGCTGAGCAAAAAGGTTGTATGAAATGAACATTGACAACAGAAGTCAGTTGATAAATTCTTAAGGGCTTCTAAGCTTGACCTCACGTAACTAATTTTTTAAAAAAACTTTTTATCAGTGGGTTAAGTTTTTATTCCCTCGTTTAAAAATACAATGAAAGAGCTGCTTGTAGATTTACGTTTACAATAGCCAGGACATGGAAGCAACTTAAGTGTCCATCAGCAGATGAATGGATAAAGATGTAGCACATATATACAATGGAATATTACTCAGCCATAAAAAGAAACGGAATTGAGTTATTTGTAGTGAGGTGGATGGACCTAGAGTCTGTCATACAGAGTGAAGTAAGTCAGAAAAAGAAAAACAAATACCATATGCTAACACATACATATGGAATGTAAAAAAAAAAAAAAAATGGTCATGAAGAACCTAGGGGCAAGACAGGAATAAAGACGCAGACCTACTAGAGAATGGACTTGAGGATACGGGAGGGGGAATGGTAAGCTGGGACAAAGTGAGAGAGTGGCAGGGACATACATACACTACCAAATGTAAAATAGATAGCTAGTGGGAAGCAGCCGCATAGCACAGGGAGATCAACTCAGTGCTTTGTGACCACCTAGAGGGGTGGGATTGGGAGGGTGGGAGGGAGGGAGACGCAAGAGGGAAGAGATATGGGGACATAAGTATATGTATAACTGATTCACTTTGTTATAAAGCAGAAACTAACACACCATTGTAAAGCAATTATACTCCAATAAAGATGTTAAAAAAAAAATACAATGAAAGAGAGTAGTATTTCTTGAGGTGCTAGGATTTTTGAAATGTAAATCTTTTGGAAATTTTCATACTTGGAAAGTGGAAAAAAGAGCAAGTTTTTAATGACAGAGTAGATGCTATATGGAGAGATTCAAATGTACTTTATGGGACTTCCCTGGTGGCACAGTGGTTAAGAATCCGCCTGCCAGTGAAGGGGACACGGGTTCGAGCCCTGGCTCAGGAAGATCCCACATGCCGTGGAGCAACTAAGCCCGTGTGCCACAGCTACTGAGCTGGCGCTCTAGAGCCCGTGAGCCACAACTACTGAGCCCATGTGCCACAGCTACTGAAGCCTATGTGCCTAGAGCCTGTGCTCTGCAACAAGAGAAGCCACCGCAATGAGAAGCCTGCGCACCACAGCGAAGAGTAGCCCCCGCTCACCGCAACTAGAGAAAAACCCGCAGGCAGCAACAAAGGCCCAACGCAGCCAAAAATAAATAAATGAATAAATAAATGTATTAAAAAAATGTACTTTATGGGCTTAATCAAATTTGTGTAGCCGTCATCTACCTATAACACTTTCCCAAAATTTAAGTCCAGGAGTGTAGATTTTATATCAATGAAACAAAACAAAACAAACAAAAATGGAGACCTTTTTTATACTGATTTAAATTCTGTATTGTACCATTACATCAGCTAACTAGCTGTCAGTTGAGAAGTACATCCATATATTATTTGATAATGCTCTCTAAAAAAACCTACCTTAAATATACTTTTCTATTTTCCTTTCTATTTTCTCTATTTTTTTTTCCCTTTTCCACCGAAATCTCTGTAATATCATATAGTCAAGAGTTGTAATTATTTAGTCAAAACATGACATTAGAAATGTCTGGTAAGATTTTCAATATACTCTGACCTCAAAACTGGATGTGTTTTATTATTGTGCCTAGCAGGGAATGGGTAAACGCCTCCAGTGTTCATAAATTTTAAGAAAACAGATATAAAGAAAGATACGAGCATGTGTATATTAAGATAAAGCACACTGGTTGTAACTACCATTAAATATTCAAAGGTACAATTATGAAATACCAGATTTTAGCAGTAGAAGAGAATTCAAAATTCAAGGGATTTAATCCTTAAATATTTAATGTTAACTGAACAAATGAATTATATTACTAGTTACCTCTAGTTAATAAATAAAAATAAAAGTGTATAGGAAAATTTGAAAAACCTACAGTCATGAAAAGAAAAAGGAATATATTTTTCTAACTCAAAATGAAAACACAACTTTATGTCTTTAAGAATAAATACAGCCTAGTAGTTAAAGGTTAAATAAATTTTTAGTGGCATTTATGAAATTTTACATATGTTTTCTCACCTTATGATTTCACATAAAAACAAATGTTTTGTTCACCCGGTGTCCATTACCTTTTCTTCCAGTAATGGCCACCGAATATTTTTGTGGGGGGGGGGAAACACACTTATATACAATATAGATTTGGATGGCAATGACCTTAATCCCATTTTATCCAGTATTTACTTGGGTAATTCTAACCTAATCTAATCAGAATATTCCATCACACTAGCCATAATGGTTTAGGAAATTGTATGACTCAATGTAGGTCAGTTATTATAAACACTCATTTGGAAAATATTATTAACTAATGCTTTTACGTATATGTACTAAGCATTCTTTTAAGAGGTTTAGAGAGATGAACTAATCCTTCAAAAATCCTAGGTGATAGGGATCAATACTATCCTTTTTACAGATGAAGGAATTAAGACACTTTAGAGATTGTGAAGCTCACCCCATGCCCAGGGTCAGAATTGAGATCTGAAACCAAGCAAGTCTGACTCACCAGAATGATAATATCTTAAAAGCCATGTAGTGCTGGACCAGTTGGAGGACGGTTCTCTGTGGATGTGGGAATTAGGATAAAAGCGTGGAGCTGCCAGGAGCCACCATGTAGAGTCCGAGACGGGTCAGTACAGAGGAAAACAGGAGAGTAATGAAGAGAAAAAGAGAGCAGATCCCAGATTCCTTCCAATGAACATGAGCTTTGTATGCAATTATGCAAGAAGCCAGCTCTCACTTTGGAATTTCAGTTAGTGAGACACTAAATTTTCTCTCTTCATTTCATTTCATATCATTTCATTTTGCCAGTTTGAATTGGGATTCTCTACTTGAAACCAGAGTTTTGACTAATACACCCGATAACAACTTTCCTCAATTCTAGAAAGCCCTTGTTTCAGTATTGGATTATCTCCGGTGAGCCACTCTTTTGCATAATAGTGAAGTCAAAATTTCTCCCGTATGCTTGGATTTATTCTATATCTTCTTACTCTTATGGTTTTCACACCACCAACAAATATGCCCCTGTAAATAGTAAAGCTCTCTTTTCAACTCTGTGGCACAGAACTTAACTCATTTTTCTTAATATTTGGGAAGTAGGCATTCTGCATAGTTTTATTAACAGTGAGCTTTTTATCTTCTGCCCTCCAGACCATCTGTAGGCCTAAACATTTCATGAGACATGAGAGAGCTTCATTTTCTCTACTTAAACTATACTCAGTAAAGAAAATGAAGGCAATCTTAATAAGTGAATGTATGAATGGAACACAGTCTTTGTTTCTTTAATTGGAGGATTGAAAAACTCAGAGTAAACTTTGAGAACACAATTAAAACCACATATCCCAAATATAGAATTAGTTTCAATCAACTGGGCATTTGCTATCAGCAATCAGGTCCAGTGCGATATTCAAAATTTTTAATGACATTTAGGTTGAACCATGACTTGTCAGGCAGCACACATCAGGCCCACAAAAGCTCCGTTCTTTGTGTAGGTTAATATGCAAATAATATTTGTGTGTATGTATGTATGTATGTGTGTGTGTGTATATATATATATATATCTCCTTTTGAGAATTGTTCCTAGTTACTACATCTTATAAATTTGTAAAAACTCAGTTTAATGCAAAAGAACTGTTAGATGTGAAACAGTGTTATAACAATATCCGCCTAATAAAATATCCCTTTGGGTGTTTTCCAGGTATAGTGATTAAAAGCCTAGGTTTGGAACTTGAAACTTGGGTTCAAATCCCAGCATTGATCCTTATTAGTTGTTGTTGTATAAAATATTATTTTGTGAACAATATATTTTAAAATATTGGAGGAGCAAGACATTTAGCCTTTTTTTTTTTAAACTTCAATGAATGTTTCAGTATTAAGGCAGGCAATTCCTGGAAGCCTTTACATCTTGCCTGCAAGAAGCACAGCTTCGAATCTTATCAAGGCATCAGAAATTCTGGTAAGCTGGTTGGTTCTTATAAGTCCAGGAAGTGGCACAGTTCTGACCATTATTCCAGGAATGATGACATATATGCAGCAGTTCTGAGAACCTACAGAGATATGGGCACTTTTCTCCCTTCTATAACTAACATATAACCTAATTTCCTAATGCTAAGTCTATTAGGCTGACGTGCCTTAGATCTTTTGCTTGAGTCTTTAAAACTGAATTTGGCAAAGCATTTAAAATTAAAACAATGGGGAAAATATTCCATGACAGGGAAATTGACAAGGTTATCCAATAAATCTTTTTCGCCTTTCATTTCATATGGTTTCAAAGCTGGCCTAATTTAATATTCATAGTAGATTATTTTTTTTTCAAATAATGAAAAAGTGCCAATTTAGTTAGCATCATTATTTAGATATAGCAGTTTATAGCATTTCATAATTTAATAATCTCTGCTTTCAGCTGGAGGGAAGAAAAAGTATCCGTAGAATCAAATAGCAGATAAAAATGCATTTTGCATTTTATTTTAATTCATAAATTTATATGAACTTTTCCATCATCATATCACATACCTCTCCTTTAATTTACCTTTGATAGAAGTCCTACTACACTGAAATTCTAAACCAAGTTCAACCCATATATCTTTCCCTTCCCTAATTGGCAGTTTCAGGGCATTAACAATTTAAATTATATAGTTGATTATTTGGTAGATTCCTGCAAAGGTGCATTTTTCCTTAATTTAACTGTAAAATTAGGTGTGTTTTTGCTTATCATTTTATATCCAGTATCTCACTATGTGTGTTGCCTGGCACATAGTAGAAACTTATTAAATTGTTTGACTGAATGATATTAGAAGATATTAAAGTGGGAAGGAAATGAAATTTAAAGTCCCTTGCCTTTAAGTAAACAAAGCTCTCTTTTAAAGATGAGGAAATTGAGGATAGAAAATGGTTTCTTTTGTACAGATTAATTTCTTCTTTACTAAAATTCATTACCACTATGTAATTTAGGAATCTCAGACGTTTATATGCAAACTTTAAGCAGTTGTATTAATGGAAGTGAACATTGAAGATTCAAAATGAGTACAATCAACATTTGTCTAGTTCTTTAAGGACCTGAATCGATATCTGTGGCCTATTTTATTCTACCTTCCAGTTAATCCGCTCTCAAGCTCTTATCAATATGTCCTGCACACACACACCATAAGTTGACAGAATATCTAACCATATGCCTAGAGCTTTGTACAAACTTAAATATATAGCATATATTCTTTTATATTTTAAAATAGTACCTTGATGGATTCTAAATGAATTTGTTGGGTGGCCCCATGGTTCCATTTGATCTTAACTTTATCAGTAATAATGAATAGGGTCCACTCTCCATTATCTGCACAAGTTGTACACTGTAGTAATGAATCGTGCCAAACATAATTCAGAAATCATTTCTATTTGTATGTGGGAAGTATTATGTGATGTTTTTGGAGTAAATTTCCCTTCTTAATTATGTTTTGCTTTGGGTAATTACTTTGCATTCCCTGAGCACACATCAACTGACAGTGGGGGGAAAAGCCCTGAAGTATTCTGGGAAAATGTTTTCAAATTCTGCAGCTGAACTGCATGCAGGTACTCAGCTCTTGTATATGACCTGGGAAAATGCCAAGGAATGTAATACTGTCTGGAGTATTATTCAGTCTCGGTGATCAAATCTTGTCCCTCAAAAATAATGGCATATGTTTCTAATTTAACTCGGTTAATCTGTTCTCATGATACCAGTTTTATAAAGGAGATTCATTAAACTAGGTAGCTTAATGAAGGAAACTTAAGAGCAAGTGGAGTTTCCGTTTATTGCTTGTTCTGTCAAGTCTGTGTGTCTGTGTGTGTGTAGATAGATAGTAACTTAAAGTTATTTTAATGTATTTCTCCCTACAACAGTATGTCTTCTTTGTTTATTTTTTTTTGGCTGAAAACGCACCCTTCACAAGCATTATGTATAATTGAAAATGATACCTGGAACATTCTTGGTGCTCAGTGTTCAAGGAAATAAATCCTAAGGACATTTGCACTATGTAGATAAAATGCAACTGTGTTCTACGGCAAATGTTTCCATGATGTGCACTAACAAGTACATATTTCTATTAAATTTTTTGAAGATTTGGTTTGGATCATATTAATGAATAAGAGGTTTCCACTAAAAATGTGCAATTCTTTGTATATTTTTCTTTCACTATTAATCTATCTCCTCAGAGAGAAATCTCCCTCACTCCACCCCCCCTCTCTGCCACACACACACACACACACACACACACACACACACACACACCTTTAGGCATTAGGGGGGTATTTGAAATACAATCTTCAGTTTCTTTATTTTGGAGTGTCAAAATGCATATTGATTGTAGTTAGTGACAGCATTTGTGTTTTAATGTTAAAATTCCTAATCTTACCCTTGAAGACACTGCAGGGGCAAACATATATACCTTGGATTTATGAAGTGTGGTTTCTTTAGCTATAGTTTACATGAATGTTAATAACCCATATAGCCAAGACATGATAGTAAATTCAATATAATAATATAGAATATGAATAGTACAGAATGTACCACAGATCTCACCTGTGATAGATTTATAAAAATGTTTCTCTCACGGTTGCTTGTTTTTTATTAGTTATTTTCAATATGATAACTCCTATTTTCCTAAAGGTAAATAATGATATGTACTTCACTTCTTCCTGTTTGCAATATACTTTATTTAGGAACCTTTTTTTCTTTCTTTTTTCTCTTCAGTGTAGTGAATTCAAGCCAGGCCTAGTAAACCCCCTAAGAGACAGAGTCGGCTCCAAAGAGAAAGCTGTATTTAATCTGAGCTCTGAAGAGCTATTATAAGTTAATCAGGCATAGGGCATTTGAATGAGGGATTTCCTGGTAGAGAATGTTAAATGTAAATACACAGAAAGGCCAGAGAGATAGGGTAGCAGAGATACATAATGGGGTGGGGGAGGAGGGAAGGAAGGAAGGAAGGTGATATAGAGAAAAAGAAAGAGAAAGGGAAGAAGACATTTGAAAGAACTTTGAGTAGTTTAATATGGCCCAAGCATAGCACTCAAGGAGGAAATTGGCTAGGAAAACATACTGGACAGGAAACCAGGGGCCAGCTGGTGGCGGGTCTTCTATGCCAGGTAAGGAGATTGGATTTTATTTTGTGAGAGGTGCCATCAAAGACTTTTAGGTGGAAAGTTACATAATGAGATTTTATTTTTATTTATTATTATTTTAAAATCTTTTTTAAAACTTCGTTTTTTTATTAAAGTCCATAGTTTACATTAGGGTTTGCTCTTCATATTGTACATTCTATGGATTTTGATAAATGCATAATGCCATGTGTCCCTCATTTTTTTCTAATTGAAATATAGTTGATATACAATGTTATATAAGTTACAGGTATATAACAGTGATTTATAATTTTTAAAGTTTATACTCCATTTATAGTTATTATAAAATACTGGTCATAATCCCTGTGCTGTGCAATATATCCTTGTGGCTTATCTATTTTTTATATAGTAGTTTGTACCTCTTAATTCCTTACCCCTACTTTGTATCTCCCCTCTTCCCTCTCCCCACTGGTAACCAGTAGTTTGTTTTCTGTAACTGTGAGTCTGCTTCTTTTTTGTTATATTCACTAGTTTGTTTTATATTTTAGATTCCACATGTAAGTGATATAATACAGTATTTGTCTTTCTCTGTCTGACTTATTTCACGTAGCTTAATACCCTCCAAGTCCATCCATGTTTTTGCAGATGGCAAAATTTCCTTCTCTTTTATGATGGAGTAGTATCCCACTGTGTGTGTGTGTGTGTGTGTGTGTGTGTGTGTGTATAAAACACCTTTTTTATCCATTCATCTGTTGATGGGCACTTAGGTTGCTTCCATATCTTGGCAATTGTATATAGCTTTAAAATAAATATTAAAAACTAATAGGTAGGGCTTCCTTGGTGGTGCAGTGGTTAAGAATTCACTTGCCAATGCAGGGGACACGGGTTCGAGCCCTGGTCCCAGAAGATCCCACATGCCGTGGAGCAACTAAGCCTGTGCACCACAACTACTGAGCCTGCGCTCTAGAGCCTGCAAGCCACAACTACTGAACCCACGTGTCACAACTACTGAACCCACGTGTCACAACTACTGAAACCCACGCACCTAGAGCCCATGCTCCGCCGCAAGAGAAGCCACCACAATGAGAAGCCCGCACACTGCAACAAAGAGCAGCCCCCGCTCGCTGCAACTAGAGAAAGCCTGCGCACAGCAACGAAGACCCAATGCAGCCAAAAATAAATAAATAAATAGATAAATAAAATAAAACTAAAAAACAGAACAAAGCAAAACAAAAAAACTAATAGCTCTAGTGCACAATAATTCTGTCTTTTTTTCCAAAAATGTTTTTAGAACTTCTCTACTGATTTCAGCTTATTTATTTTTCCATATGAACTTTAGAATTAGCTTTTTCTATCTTAAAAAAACTTATTTTATCATCATTTTCTTTTTATTAAATAGTACATTTTCTAACTCTTTATTTGTATATTGAAAGGGTATTACTTTTAGTAGACTAATTTTGTACCTATCAACTTTATTGAATTATCTTCTTATAAAAGTTTTTTAGTTGAGTCTCTTGAGTTTTCTAGTATAAAATTAAACAAAATAATTATAATTTTACAGATTCATATCCAATTTTGTTATTTTTTAAATTGCATTGGCTTTTACCCCCAGAAAAATGTTAAATAACTGTAATCATAGTAGATATCATTTATCTTAGTTTAATGTGAATTCTTCTATTCTACAGCTGTGAGTATAGTCCTCATGGTAAGTTTTAATATCTAGCTGGACAAGTTCTTCCTCAGTAAACTTTTCAAAAGATCTTTATAATTTCTTAGTATCTGTTTATTGTTCTGAGATTTTGTCCTGAATCAAATCCACTTGGGAGTTTTTATTGAAATTGCATTAAATATGTATATTAATTTGTGAAACATTGATACTTAATAACATTAAGACATTATTTTTCTTTCCATGATTGTTTCTTCATTTATTCAGGACTTATTTCAAATTTTTCAATAAAACTGTAAGATTGCAGGGATGTGTGTGTGTGTGTGTCTGTGTGGCTAGTTTTGTTTTTCATCTAAGTGTTTCTTAGTTATATCTATTCTTTCTTATAGTTAAGGTACCATGATGTATGAGATATTCTTTTTTCATTTCAATTTTTATTATTTTACTATGTAGGAAAAGTATAGATTTTGTAAATTTATCATATTCTTGGGAATTTTACTGAATCATCTATTTAATACAAATAGTTTTTTTTTTTAATTTATTTATTTTAATTTATTTATTTTTGGCTGTGTTGGGTCTTCGTTTCTGTGCAAGGGCTTTCTCTAGTTGTGGCAAGCGGGGGCCACTATTCATCGCGGTGCGCGGGCCTCTCACTGTCGCGGCCTCTCTTGTTGCGGAGCACAGGCTCCAGACGCACAGGCTCGGTAGTTGTGGCTCACGGGCCTAGCCGCTCCGCGGCATGTGGGATCTTCCCGGACCAGGGCTCGAACCCGTGTCCCCTGCATTGGCAGGCAGATTCTCAACCACTGCGCCACCAGGGAAGCCCTATTTAATACAAATAGCTTTTTATAGTTGCATATAAACATATATTTATCACTTTTCAATATTTACACCTTTTAGGCACATACTGAAGTAATTTAAAATAATAGAACACTCTTGATAACAAGTATCATTGTTTTTTTTTTTTTTTTTAATTTTATTTATTTATTTATTTATTTATTTTATGGCTGTGTTGGGTCTTCGTTTCTGTGCGAGGGCTTTCTCCAATTGCGGCAAGCCGGGGCCACTCTTCATCGCGGTGCGCGGGCCTCTCACTATCGCGGCCTCTCTTGTTGCAGAGCACAGGCTCCAGACGCGCAGGCTCAGTAATTGTGGCTCACGGGCCTAGTTGCTCCACAGCATGTGGGATCTTCCCAGACCAAGGCTCGAACCCGTGTCTCCTGCACTAGCAGGCAGATTCTCAACCACTGCGCCACCAGGGAAGCCCAGGATCATTGTTTAATTCCTGATTTTAATAAGAGTGGATTT
This sequence comes from Eubalaena glacialis, assembly GCF_028564815.1. Classification (NCBI taxonomy): domain Eukaryota; kingdom Metazoa; phylum Chordata; class Mammalia; order Artiodactyla; family Balaenidae; genus Eubalaena; species Eubalaena glacialis. The sequence continues at coordinate 151,218,257 of NC_083716.1, read as the reverse complement.
TGTTCATCACTATATAATTTTTGCTATGATGGTTTATTAAAGAATCATTATCATATTTAGATAGTTTGCTTCCAGTCCTGTTTTGCTTCATTTTTTCCCCTCAAATAACTGCTATATATATGCTAGGAATAAAACACATAATGATGTCTTGCCTTTGTGGACCTTACATTCCAATAGGTGAGGATATAGATAATAATAATAATAATAACAACAGCAGTGGCAGCAACAACAAAAAAAGAATAAAGTAATTATGCAGTGTAAATGAAGGTGATGATTGTTACAGGGAAAGATAATTTTGTATAGGAGTATAAAGTCTTTCTGAAGGAGTGTTTTAGGTACAAACAAGGCCATCATGGAGGACCACAGTGAGAAAGTTATCTCTGAGTTAAGACCTGAAGGAAAAAAAGGACGTAGCAATGCACCTACCAAGAGAAAGAACAGTCCAGACAGAAGAGTGAATGCTAAGGTGCTGAAACTAGAAGGAACGTGGCATGTTTGAAGAATAGCAGGGAGAATAGTATGGTGATGGCAGAATGAACAAGGGAGAGAATAGAGTGAGATCAGAAACATAAACCTGGGGAATGAATCATGTAGGGCCTGATTAGAATGGCATCAAGAGGGTATGAATGAGAGGAGAGAAATTATTGACAATAAGTCCAAAGAACTATTTCATGGAGTTTTGCCATAATAGGAAAGGAAAAAAAGGGGGAGAAATAAATTTATAGCTAGAAAAAAAATAGAGTCAAGAGAATTTTTTTTAGGTTTTTAAGTAAAAGAAATAGTGGTACATGTATATGCCAGTGAGAATGATCCTGTGGAGGGTGATAAATTGAGGATACAGACAAGAATGGAGAGTCCTGCTGGAGCAGTGTCCAAGAGCAGAGAGGAGTTAGGTGTTCTAGTTTACAATGGAAGGTTTGTACCCTACCAGTGATAGGCAGTTCAAGCATAACAGCTAGGACAGCAGGTAAACCATATGAGTACAGTTGCAAGTAGGTGGCTAGATCTGTTGGTGGTGGAAATTTACTTCTAATTGCTTCTATTTTCTCTGTAAAAGGAAAGCTGGGAGCAAGTATAGAAAATGAATTATTAGCGGTTTGAGCCAATGAGGATATCAAATAGATATCTAAGACAGCATATCTCAAACTATCTGTGGTGAAGGACCAGATTTTTTGTTTGTTTTGATTTCCAGTGGGTGGTAGAATGATGCTTGCGTAAGTTACAATAAAATTAATTATTAAAAAAATTAAAATCTAAAAAGACATAAGATACAAATCTAGTTGAAAATATCATATTTATCAGACATAAAATTACTCTGTCAAATTGCTGTAAAATGTCCCAAATGATTTCTCTTAATGCCACTACGTATTTTTTTGTAGGCTTGTTGCAAACATTTCATGGACTTGAGTAGTACAGGTCTAAGAGAGTAGGAGAGAGCGCAAACCAGGGAAATGTAGTGTAATTGCTGTGATTACTGAGACTATGGTCATGAATGTATAATAAGACTATTAGAAGAGGAAAAAAATATTTTTCCTTCTACCCTTCCAGGTTTTCACCTGGGGCTCTGTAACAAAAGATTTACAAGAGAAAAACAAACAGAAATTTATCAGCATGTATATTTCTTATATACATGGGAGAAACACAGGGATGTGTAACTCAAGGGTTGAGAAGAATTTGGGTTTATACAGCATCTTAGCAAAGGAATAATAAATTTTTTGACAAGTAATAAGGCAAAGGGGAAGGACCTTGAGTCTCAGAGATGGCAAATTGTGAGAAGGCAAATATATGGGAAACTAATGGAAGATAAGGGCTGGTTAGTGAAGTTTGTTATATAAATTCTTCTGGTTCTGTCTTCAGGCTGATAAGGATCTAAAGTCTCCCATGATTAACTTTTGTCCTTCCTGGTAGAAAGGGGAAAGGAGACATCTTTGCAAATTTATGTCCTGCTTTTAGGCAAATAGGGGGAAAGCAGAGAGCTTTTCTTGTCTCTCCTTCTTCTTAATAGTTTGCAGCTCAAAATAATCCTTATGCCAAAGTGGCATATTTTGGAGTAGCATATTTTGCAAGCCAGCACTAGCAAGATTGTGTGTTTGTGTGTGTGTGTGTGTGTGTTTCCAACCACATTCACCTGTGTGGGTGTAGGCACAAAGTAGTATAACTGCACAAAGAGAAAGAGATATACAGAAGTTGAGGATGTTTTCAATGGAATAAATAAATGATCAGACATAGAATTTAAAGTGGTTATAAAAGGAAGTAAGGTCATAGGGAAGTGGGGCAAGACAGTTGAAAGTGTATTCATGATCTGTGGGGTTGAAGGCTTGTTGGGTGGAGATACTAGAGAACACGAGCTGGAAAGATGGGAGGCTGGGTTCATGGAATGGTGCACTGGAAATTGAAATTATAGAGAGATCACATATTTTGGTAATGAAAACGTCTAAACTATAACCATGGGAGTGGTTGGTTGAGGTATGGGGGAAAACATGATCATTTCAGGAGAAAAGATCAAGGATCCAAGAGGCTACTGTATTAGAAAAAGTCTCTTCATGTGTATTAAAATCATAAAGAATTAAGCAAAAGTTGTTTCGGAGACCTGGTGAGGAAGTTCCTGACCTGAATCAGGAAAGAACTGAAACAAGGATAATAAATAATGTCATCAGAGGGCAAGAAATCAAAGGGTAGGGACTTTGAGGGCTGGAGAAGGGAGAATAATCTGGTTGCAATGAGCTTCAAAACCTCCAGACTCAAATGGTAAGGGAGAAAAGAAGGGGTCTGGGTAAAAAACAGCTATCAACTGAGAAGGCCCAGTGAGAGTCAGATTTCAGGCAGGACAGAAAAGCTGAGCAGAATTTAGAGGTTAAGAATACAAAGGATTTTACTGATGACAGACATTACATTTTAAAAGGCTCAGTGGAAGGGTTTCCTGTGTTTGCAGGGAGTTGTAGACAGGCTCAGAAAATGGGATGGACAGAACCTTACGGGCTTAGAGTCTGGGACTGTGACACTTGAGCTTTTTGTAGTTATCTGACCTAAATAATGATAAAGTGCTAAGAGAGCAGATCTATATATGTATCAGTATTGCGCTAACAGCCCTTTAATGTTTTTCCACCACACATACGGAATGAAATTCTCTTCTTTATTAGGAATATCTTGTGTGCTGGGAAACAGTTTTTCCCAGTGCAAGATACAGTATCACTGGGTAGTTAGACTGCAGCCAGTTTGTAGTTGGAGCATATCAGGAAAGATAGTGTGTGCCTCGAATGTGCAAGGGCAAGTCAGTGGAAGAAGTAGATAGATTTGTTAAAGGATCATTCTGGCTACAGAATAAAAGAATGTCTGCCAAATAGAAGACAGACAAGAACAAGAGGACACTAGCAACATAAACCATGAGTTTTTTTTTCCTATGTTTGTTTGTTTGTTTATTTATTTTTATTGGAGTATAATTGCTTTACCATGCTGTGTTAGTTTCTGCTGTACAATGAAGTGAATCAGCTATATGCATACCTATATCCCCAAGTGCACTTCCTTTCTTTTCCTGTGTTCTTTCCATCTCAGAATTTTCCCGTATTCATAAGCTCACCTCTTCTCCTTAACCATCTACAAGCTGCTGTCACTTTCTCTATGTCCTATCCTCTACCCAACAGCATTCTCAAGGAAGAGAAAGGAGAAATGAGCCATGGCTCTTTTAAATTCTGGACAGGTGTTGCTAACATCCTGAAGGTTTGAAGGTATCAACATAGCAAGTTTGTTTATAACACAATCATTGAAGTTATTAATCGCCTTTTTTAACTAAGATAATTATCTTCATTTTCTCCAAAGGAGATTGTCATCCTGGGCATTCAGATGTTTTGCATAGCTCTTCGTTCTGTAGATACTTTGATTTAAACTTTATTCTTTCACTGCTATTTAATTCTTTAAAAATCATTTCTTCTTTTTTTTCCCATAGCCTTAATTTTGTTACTTTTTTAAAGCACCTGGGTGGTATTATGACAAATATGATTTTATTCTCTAGGTAATTAGACTGACAACCCAGAAGGGGGAAAGTGAAAGATTAGTGGTCCAGAGAGCAGATACTGTTGATTTTGTAATTTTAGTATAAGTATATATAAAATCCATCTCTACCACCCTTCTCAAGATGCATGCAGCAAGAAAAATAGAAACAACCTGGGTCATTTTCTTATATGGTAAATTAGCAAAGCTGCTTTTAAATGTCCTGCAAAATATGGAAAAATCTATCTCAATGTAAATGGGATCATTTTGTGTCTTTTAATTTGTTCTTTCAAGTATTCCTTCCTGTCTTTTACTTGCCACTTTACCTCTTCAACGATGTACAAAGGATTTCTTCATCCTACTCTAAACAATGTAAAGGTTAGGTGAGCTGGAATAGTTAGATAAGCTAAAAAGGGGCAGAAATGGGTGAATGAGGTCATAAAGTAAGGTTTAATTCAATGAAAAGAAGGACCTTGGAACTATAAAACTAGGTATCAAAATGAAAGGAAAGTGTAATTATCACAGAACAGCTCCACAGAGATGAATTAACATGGCTATATACCTAAAATGATAGAGAAAGAATATATACTATCTTATATTTGTTTGAGTTTCTTAAAAGAATTCTATTACAGTTTTTGTGTGCAATACATCATTTTGGTATTGACAAATAAAAGAAAAAGACACACAAAGAAGCTGAGTGAGAGAATAACAATATGGTGCTTCCCAGCAAACTGTTAGACTTTGTAAAATTGTCCTCAGATTTAAATACCTGAAAAGAGTAGAGAAAGAAAAGTTTCCAGCTATTATAATTTTTTTTTTTTCTGGTAAATAGGGAAAATGAGGGAAAGGAAAGGAGAAGAGAAAAAATAAAAGAGAAAATTTATAAAATATCAATAGCCTTGGGAAATCAAACACATAAATAATGTACACAAGTTTCTAACTTTGGTGAGATCACCAAGCTCTATTTTATTTTACTACCAATTTTGGTCTTTTCTGTGCTACCACTTTTATTTATGCTTTCATTTCATATTTTGTGAACATTTTATTTATTTTGTTATCAGACTTTAAATGGAAAAATAATTTAACAAATAAAGAAATGTGCTTAATTTCCGACCTCCCTCTCTCCCCCCATCTCCTTCTCTCATTTCCTCTCCTCCAGTTACTTTCTGTTCAAAAAAAATATTTTCATTCTGAAAGGAGCTAAGAATTTATGTATCACTTTTAGAACTAATCCCAACTGAGATGTGCCACATCAAGCTTGCTAAATTTATAGGAAATGTATCTATTTCCCATTCAAACTTTTTCTTTTATTTCAAATAGAAAAGCATTTAAGAAGATAACAGGGGAGAGCAAAAAGCAGTTTAGATAAATTGAAGCTAGAAAATTGTGAGGAAGATGTAGTTAGTTGCCTTTCTCCAAAATATGTGAGAATTGTATAAAAGTGAACTATTGGTTTGGAATATGTTTTTATTGACTAATAGAGCTATAACTTTTTATGAAAAAGGTAGTTTTAAGGGTCAATTTAGCATTTAGACAGAAGTAACAAATGTGATACCTCACAAACAAAACATGACTCAAAATTTGATCATTTCGTGTTGTAATTCTGTATATCAGAGAGCTTGCTTAGAGTAATAGTTAAATACTCTTACAGAACATAAGTTTGTTAAAGTATATACATTAAAGAGATATATTCAGAGTATTTATTAACACATTTTTGACCGGAGACATATTATGGCCACAGGCGTTAGTTTCTGCAAAAATCCCCCGGTCAATAATGTGTTAATACTGTAACTTGCAACCAGATACAGAGATGATAAAGCATTTGAAATAGTTAAGGAAGCTCTCAATTATATATGTGTATTTAACAGTTCACTTCTTAAAAGGCCAAAGCTAGGACTTCAAAAGTTACTAAAGAAGACACACTGACCATCTGGTGACAAGGCAAAGCAACTGTTATGTTAAGGTACCTACTTTCTCTGACTGTACTCTCATCATAAGTTGTCAAGTGATATAATCCTTCCCGAGGCTGAGGTTTGGATGGGGTGATGTTATAAATCCCTCAGATGTGGTCTACTGTGATATCTCTGAATTATCAGATTTATAATAGGATTTATAGATACTTCTAAACAAGGTATAGTTTAACATTCACATGGATTATTGCATTTAAATTTGACGATAGCTCTGTGAAGTTTTATTGTTCATGTTTCCATCACACAGATGAGGAAACTGAGGTTTGCAGAGATTTAATACCTTGCCAATACCTCATAGCTGCTAAACGGCACTATTAGGATTGGATTCCAAACCAACTCTGTCTTTTCCAAGGACCTGTGCTCTCTAAAATACATAAATTGCTTAACCCAGAAGCTAACCCTGAAAAAGTCCCAATAAAGCCATTAATATTATGTTTTCATTATTGTTAAAAGTTATTAGAGCAGAATTCCAGTGTACAATTCGTGGTGGATTCTATAAGGTGAAGTTGAATTGAGGGGCATCTTAATTAATACCTGATGTTTTCTGACTATAACTTCTTGTTATGAAGTCCTGTCAGGATTCTCATGACTGAGTCTAGACTAATGAAGTAGAATAAGTAAAATAAAATAAAGCAATCATTCTCTGTCTGAAGGAATTGCCTTGGTTTTACGTTTTCTTCATTTCAGACCCAAGAGCAAAATGATGAGCCCACTTTAGAACACAAAATCACAAAACTTTAGATTTAAAAGTAAAAATACCAGAAATTTTCCAGAGAATTATGACTATTTACGTGAAAGTTTTATCTTATTTTACTTTATATCTGATAGCCATTTAGAATTTACAAAATATTTACACAAGAGTTTCCATTTGATATAATCATACTATATGGTATCTGAGAGAGGGAAATTGGTTGATATATTGCCCTTTGTATAGGTTAAAAATGATCAAACATTGTTAATTTCATATTCTTCAACCTAAATATAATACCCATTTTAGAGATGATCAAACTTAGGCATTAAAAAAAAAATGTGGATAGTATATGGTTATCAAATTCACTTTCAAAAGGAATGGACTAAAAGTCCCATCCCAAAGCCTTTTCTATTAGATTCTTAACAGAAAAAAAAAAAAAAAAAAAAAAAAAAATCTGCTTTCCTTGAGGTTTTGGTTACATTACAAGAAACCAGTATTTTGACTGGTGTAAAGTAAACTGCTTTAATCCATGCATCATTTTCTTTAAAAAAAAAATGGAGAATTTCAATTGTGGAATTTATTCATCATCAGAGAGTTAAATGCTTATTCTTCTTCCAGAACTTCTGTTACTTATGGAGAGCTGTAATAAGTGAAAGGTGCCAGAACTGCAGCATGTTTCTAAATAATTGAGTATTTCCTGCCTTCTCTCTCTCTCTCTCTCTCTCTCTTTTTATTTTTATTTTTATTTTATTAAGCAACATTTTTCCCCCTCAAAATCATGAGAAGTATTTTTGGTAATCTTTTGCTAGAATACAAAGTTATGATTAGTATAGACCTTCAGTATGATAGATATTCATTTGCTTGTTGAAAGCAATATGGAAGACCCTCCTTAGGCCAGGATTGGAGACCATATTCATCTTAGTATCCCCTACTCTGAGAGCACAGTTCTTTATACATGACACTTAATGGCTTTCCTGAATTGAATTGAAAAAAAGTGAAAGGTCTCTTGGGTTTAACATTGAACGGTGTTTTTGGTCTTTAAAATCTTAACAGGACATGCATAAATTACTTTTTGATTTATTGCTTTAGTTTTCTCCAGGACAGTGTACTTTCTCTTTGCAATTAAAGTATTTTGATGTGGTAATCTTGAGACCATAATAGAGTATATTCATGAAAATGGCATACTTTATTCAGTCCTTTGGGAAGAGGATGTAATCATCTCCCAAGTGTCAGTGTGAAGCTGCACTCTCCTCTCTCACTCTTTAAAGAGAATATGTCTGCCACCTTATTTTTAATTTGAAAACTCCTAGAATATTTAACAAATGTTTTGAAAGATTATGCATAGAGACCTTTAAATAAAATGTAGGGAAAGAGACTGTAGGGGGGGAGAATCTGTTGGGAGTATTTGGAAAGGCCCTCAGTCTATCCTTTTCTTATTCTTTTTCAGTGTAGAGGACCTAGGTTTCCTTTTAGAACAAATGAGTGCAAGAACATTCAGATGACTTTAAGTGTTCACAAATGTGGTGCCTGGTTTTGAGGAGGGCATCTGTAATATCTCAAAACTATGTTAAAGATGGAGCATTTAGCAACCCAGGAAGACAATGACTATAAAACACAAAATTAACTCATCAAGTTACTGTAAATTTCTCTCCCTTTGTCTCCAGCTGATTAGTGCAAATTAACCGCCTGAGCAGTTAGTATGCAACACAGAAATCTCTGATATCTCCTGAGAAGGCAGGCTTTTTCTTTTAAGTGCGTCCATGTAGTATTTCAGAATTCCCTATAGACATTGCTTTACTGTAGTTACTAATATTGCTTTGAATTTTAAGGACAAGTTTGTATGTTTGTCTTGAGCTTTGAGAATTTCTAACAATATTAATAGAGTTGTAATTTTTATAAATTCCTATACAAGAATTCCCAAAAAAGGAAATTAGAGACTTAGGTACCTCCTCTCTTACATGGAGATAATAAAGTATCTCATTGGATTGTTGTGAGAGCTAAAAATTCAATAATGTATATTAAAAACATTATAACAGAGTTTGATCCAGACTGTGCAAACTGTGTTTTTAAATTATTTTGTTAAGTGCTTAGAATTGGATTCAGTGAAATATATGTAATATATATATATATATAATATATATATTTCTATCTCTTTACTCTCAGAAAAGGAGATATTTAGGAAATTTCTATCTGTTACATTCCGTATAGTCCTAAAGAGAGCTTTATAAACATGTGAACTGCTGTAAAAAAGTCAACTTTTTGACCAGCTATTTGAAAGAAAATGATGTGTTCTGTTAAAAAGAGTTCGAAAAGGCAATCGATCATGGAAAGGGAACAAATAGTATACCTGGTTGGAAGTCAACTGATTTTTGGGGTGCATCTAGAAGACATAATAGTTATTTGGTAGTGGGACATGATCATTGGAAGTACCTGAAATTGAAAATCAGGAGGTTTTTTTCCCCCTTTATCTATGGAATAGTTGGTAGCCATTTCCAGGGGACAAAAATATTTAATACAAACTGTGCATTTAGTATATTTGAATCTTCAAATTCTTAAATTTTTTTATCTCTGAATAAACTAAAATATTCCCTCATACAGGTAATTTCCGTACATAGTAATTAATGCATTCACTCATTTAGCAAAAAGTTTGATCAAGGATGATGCAAAAGTTTCTGGACTTTGGTATTGGGAGTTAAGCTCTAAATAAGGACAGTCTAGTTCCCGTGCTCAAGTAACTTAATGCAGACAGGAAGACATACAAAAGGATAGATTTTACAAATGATACATTCAGGAAAAGTCTGAACTTATTTTTTTAATTCAAACCAAATCCTTATTTTTACTTTAAAATATATTGACTGTCAAATTCAGAATTACAAACAAATAATGTATCTCAAGACCATGACCCATGCCAGCAACTGACCCTTTGTCTCAGTGTTTCTCATACTTGCCTGATTTGGGGACTTGATTAAAAATGATTATACCTTAGTACTATTCAAGCCTGTTGGCTTACTATCTCCAGAGATGGCCTAGGAATCCATATGTTGAACAAGAACCCAGCACTTCTTTTTAAATTAGTAAATTTGAGAAACACTGGTATATTTCAGAGATTAGTGATTTGTTTAGCTATTTATGTTTTTGTCTGTTTATTTGATTGGGTTACATTGTAAGTTAATTAAGTCAGTTTAATTCATCTTGAAGTCAACAAATTGCATTTCTGAGACTGACATTTACAGAAATTCATCACTTCCTATTCTTTGGAATAAACGTATTGCATACTTATTTGGAACCATACTATAGGACTGTTCTTCAGTTTTATCTTTTTGAAATAACTTTTCTGCTAATATTCAGAAGGTTTAAATTTATATTATTTGCCCCAATCCCATGTCAATACTTCTTTAAAGTTAGGAATCACTATATAATTGGGAAAAGAAAGCAGTGAAGTAGTCTAATATGTTAGTCTCTCATGATAAGATCAATCCAAGATATTTCTAAGCCTTCCAATTTTTGTGTTTTTTTTTCTTATTTTCTTTTTCTTTCTCCACTTCCTATTCAATTGCTTGGAGTTAAAACTACTTACCATCTGTCTCTTAGTATCTGGTGCAACTTGATTCTGAAACATTTTAAAAAGACAACAGTACAAGTATTTTAAAACAAACTCCACTAAAAGTAGCACAAAGCACCAAGAATGAACTCTAAGAGCAGTAGTATTCAATATTTAAGTTCGACCACATCTAAAATGTCACTTTTGAATTACCAAAAAAAAGTGAAATAAACAAACATATAATTCTTATCCTACAGGGACCACATTATCTTCCTGTTCATAAAATAGATGAAATTACTTTCATTGTATTGATTTGGAGAAGGAAAAATGACAGCAGGGTAAGGTCAATGATAAATGAAAAGGTACTTAAGTCATTCCTAGGTTTGCTTGTAATCTTTATTAATAATCACAAAAAAGGATTAAGTAAAATTTTAATAAAATCTGTTGGAAGTATGAAACGGAAAGATATAAACATGATCAGACAGCTTAATGTTATATACTAGCTAACAAGGTTATGTAAATGGTCAGGGAATAGCAAAATGAGCTTCAAGACTAAGAACAGAACCTCATAAAATATGCAATCAAAGGAAAATCAGAATGTGTGATCAGTGTGTGGTAAGAAGATGGAAATGTCATCTTGTGGAAATAACAGTGCATACGTAATACAAAATTGCCATTCTTTGTTGAACAAAGTGATTTTTTGTCAAGGTGGAATATTAAAAAAGGTACTGAATTTGTGAAAAAAATCATTGTCATGGTCTCAGTTCTGTTCCTCCTCTGTTACACTGAGGAAATTACATAAACTTTTCAGGCTTCAATTTACTCTACAGTAAAAATGAAGATTATACTGGTTTACCTGTTACTTTCCAAGAAGTCCCTGGGATTTGGTAGAAGTTCTTTAGGAGCTGTCAGGCAGATGGTGGGCCTACTGAATTATTGATTAAAATTGATTAAGTGTGTAACACATAACTGAAAACAGTTTAAAGATTTAGTGAAAGGTGTGGATTATACTGCAATTAGAAGAAATATAAAAGCGATTATCTAGATAACTTACACATCATATTTACATAAATTGCCTAGGAATGTTAGCAAAAACAATTTTTTAAAAAGACAAAAATAACCACTGAATATTTGTTTCAAGTATTTGTAAATATAAAGAACTCATTTTAATTCAATTTCCATATTTTAATGTGATAAATTTATATTCTATAATGAATACATATATTTCTATAATATTCATATTTCAAAATCAAAATGATGAAGTTTCCTCTTACAACTGTAACAGTTTTAAATATACTAATGACAAATCACAGTAATAGGACAGAAGTATATGTGTGCAATACATAGTTCTTTTGCTTAGGCATCAAAAATGATCATTACATTTAACATCATATTGTCAAGGTAAACATTGCTATTTACAGAACAGGTCTTTAAACATAGTTTCAAAGGAAAAGAAGAAAACTCTTCATTATTTTTATTTAGAATAAAATTGCATTTTGGTGTCATGATCAGAATCGTTAATATTAGTACCGTAATACAGACAAAACATGGAGAATACATATATATTCTACTTAATCATTCCCTTTCATAATGTCTTTATGTTATTTCAGAATGTAGGAGACTTGTCAGTTAACCCATTTAATTAGGTTTTATTAAAACCCCATAAATATTCTTTATTTTTTTCTGACTCCCAAAGATCTGAACTAAGGTAATATGCTTGCAAATGACCTCTAGGCCTCTAGTTTCCTTCTTCTTGAACTCATCTGCAATCCATCCTCTATATTTCTTTGAGAAGTCATCGTAGAACCTTTCCAACCATGTGATTCTCGTTACTGGCATCTTCAGTTGGCATTTCATTGCTTAGATTGAGTACAATGACTAGTAAGATAATTTTCAGCTTTTCACAGGCTGCATCCAACCTGGATGCTATGGAGTAAGTGTTTGTGTCCTCTCAGAACTCGTGTTAGGTTTAATACCCAATGTGATGATTTTTGGAGGTGGTGCCTTTAGGAGGTAATTAGATTTAGATGAGGTCATGGAGGTGGAGCCCCCATGATGGTATTGGTGCTTTTATAAAGGGATGAAGAGCCCAGAACTCACTCTCTCTCTCTCTCCCCACTATGTGAGGACACAGTGAGAAGACAGTCATCTATGCATCAGACCTTGAATCTGCTGATGCCTTGATCTCGAACTTCCCAGCCTCCAGAACTGTGAGAAATACATGTTTGTTGTTTAAGCCATTTAGTCTATAGTATCTTTGTTATCGCAGCCCAAACTGCAATAACAATAACTTCTTCATATACTTGGAGTACGATATGTCTCTATTAAAACACTTCTAACAGCTAAGTATATCTGTGTAGTAATACCTTGAAACCATAGTCAAGAGATGCTAAATAATTGAGAATTGCTGTCTATGTTTGTGGTTATCCTTAAAGGTCACCTTATTCCTTAACCCTACCTCTCCCCTCTTTTGCTTCATTATACTTTCATTTCATATTCGTATTTATAGTTTTTTCATCTCAGACACCAAACATTTTGAGGATAGAAAGGTTAGTATAGTACTCCCAATATGTCGATCTCACCACTCACCATTTGTCTGTTGGCACCTATCACTAGAGGATGATAGGGATGAAAAATGTAGATTCATCCCTTGTAAATTTCACAAATCTTTCCCATGTACCTTAGGATCCAGCTTGTGACACATGCCACCTCTTTTGAGTATCTTCTCTTGCTCCTTGGTTTTTCTTCTTCTGTTTCTAACCCAACATCCTATTAAAATGTATGTTAGATCATAGCCCTCCTCTGCTTTGAATTTGCCAATGGCTTCACATATCCCTCAAAATAAAAGCCAAAGTCTTCTCCATAGTTAAAGTTCTTATTTCTTTACCTCTTTAACCTCATGACTCACAGCTTTCCTCCTCCTCCCTCCACTCTGCAGCTCGCACTGCCACGTTGCTGCTCTTGGATATTAACTGGATATATTTACCTAAGGGCCTTGCTATTCTCTTTATCTGGAGTGCTTCTTCCTTAATAATACATGGTGCATTGCCTTACCTCCTGAGTATTTGTTTCTCAGTAAGGTCTTCCCTGACTACCTGACTCAAATCAAACCCCCCTCCCAGTGTTACCCAACTCATTTCCTGCTATATTTTTTTTCCATAGCATTATTAGCATATAAGATTCTAAGTATTTCACTTATTTATTTTTTGACTCTGCTCACCTCACTAGAATTTAAGCTCTAAAGTTCTAGTTATGTTGTATGTTGTGTTCACTGCTATATATTCAGCTCTTAGAACAGAACCTGGTCCAATAAGTAGCTATTGAAAAAATGCCTTTGGTGAAAAAATTAATATTTATAATTTTAATGTAATTGCTAGATTAATTTATAGATTCCATCCTTTCAGTTGCTGAAAATATATGATGAAAATAAATATCGAAAGAAGCTGAAATGCTTTAGATGGAAAGAGATAGAAGTGCAGTGTCATTGACAAGACTGGAATAGTTCATAAATTTGAATAGCATATTTTTGTTGCAAATACCTTACTTTTATACAAAGGCTACTCATGTTTATACTCTCAGTCATACAGTAGAGATATAAAAGTGCCTTGTAAAAGATGGCCTTTAGCATGTACAAAATGACACCCTGACTGAAATGAAATATCTAAAAGGAAAGAATTCTGAATAAAATACAACTTAACGTTAACAGTGCTATCAATGGCTTCTTTATTAATGACAGAAAAAATTCAAGCCCTTCCTCTGATGGCCTGGTATTTAGAAGTAGGGATGCAAAGATGCATAGCATCCAGGTTGTGTTGCCTGACATTTAAAGTCACTGTCTAGTGCGAAAAACAGACCTTAAAAACAATAGCAATTGAATAAGAGTTTTAGGAGAGATGTGCCTAACTTTGTCTTACAAGTCAGGCTAACTTCCTATAAGCACTAATCTGAACTGAGTCTTGAACAATGAGTAGGAATTGGAAGAGAAGACAGAAGGAAGGGAGATATTTTAGGTAAAGGGAACAACATGAATTTTTTTAGAGAAAATAGAACAATAAGTCAGGGAAATGAAGTAGTTTGGCAGGTCCAGCATCTTGGGTATGGGCTAGGGAGTAGGGTAAAAAGTCTAGACAGTTCATAAGGTAAGGTGATGTTGCCAAAGGTAAAAACACATTTTTAGTACATATGCCTTACTAGACAGATATACTGTATTGTGGGGAAGGAAAAAGTTTCCCTCGACCTTCTTAGGATCCCTGGATGGGTCTGAAAATTAAACTGATGAAGGCAGATTAACAGGATAAAAGCATACTGATTTTATTGTATTTCATCATGTACATGGGAGCCTTCACAAGAGAATGAAGACCTGAAGAAGTGACCGGACCAGAAAGCTTTTATACCTTTTACACACACACACACACACGCACACACACACACACACACACACACAAGACAATAAATTTGTGAGGAACTGACAAGGCAGCGAGATCTAGGCTTGGGTAGTAAATGGTGAAAAGTAACTAGGAAGATAAGCGTTAGTTTAACAAAGTTTGTTTGTACAGATTTCTCAGTCCCAAATTACCCATCCATGGTAATCAGAATGTCTTCCTTTCTTCTGGTACATGGAGGGTACCTTTCACATGGGAGTTTTATGACCTGTTTCAGAAAAGAAGGGTGAAGGGAGTGAAGGTCAGAGTGACTTTCCTATTTCTGCTATTTTCTCAAATTCTTTCAGCTTAAGATATTCAATATATTGAATACCAAGGTGCCATACTTTGGAGTATTGTGTCCTGAACCCCATCAGTATCATTAATTCGATGTTTTTATTTCTTTCATCTTACATTTACTTAAGTCTAAAACTGGTTTGGTCTTGGGTCACATCCAGTAAAACACATTACACACACAACACAGTTTTTTTAAAATTAATTAATTAATTAATTTATGGCTGTGTTGGGTCTTCATTTCTGTGCGAGGGCTTTCTTCTAGTTGTGGCAAGCGGGGGCCACTCTTCATCGCGGTGCGCAGGCCTCTCACTATCGCGGCCTCTCTTGTTGTGGAGCACAGGCTCCAGACGCGCAGGCTCACGGGCCCAGTTGTTCCGCGGCATGTGGGATCTTCCCAGACCAGGGCTCGAACCCGTGTCCCCTGCATTGGCAGGCAGATTCTCAACCACTGCACCACCAGGGAAGCCCCAGAACACAGTTTTTATACATAGAAAATCTCTGAAAGATTACATGAGAACATGATAATAACTAGTTATCTCTGGGAAGGAGAGCTAAAAGCCAAAAAAAGTCATAGTCTGTGTGTTGAGAACATGTGTTCTATAATGATTTAAGTAGTTGAGATAGAGTGTTTCTTATGGTAATGAATATTTCTTATGGTAATGAATATTTCTCATGTTAATGAGTCACTACCTTCATCACATTGTCAGTCCTGAAACATGTCATTTGAGCCATAGAAGCAGAATTTTTAAGATTGACAGAGAAGGCAATAATCTGGTCAAGAGAGATTAAGTGACCAGCCCACAACCTCAGGAAATTAGTAGCAACAGAATCCAGAATATGATCTTTTTTTTTGAATCCTACTCCATTGTTATGACACATGAGTGCCAAGCTGATAAGTTTGCTTATCTTTAGCCTATTCTCGGACTACATAGTAAAAACTGTCTGGGATAAAGAAAAAGTGTGGTCAAATCACAAGGTAAAATGTTTAAAGTATTACATCAAATGAATGTAATCCTTGAAAGTTTACATTCTTTTGTGAGAGGAAAAATAATACTAAGAAGAAAGAGTATTCATAGTTATTGATTATGAATATATCACAATTTTGTTTCTAAATAGGTGAGAGTTCTATAAAATTTGTATTTTTGCTTCATTGATTTTTACTCTCCATCATGTTTATAGTATAAATTCAAGAAGGAACGAACATTGCTACAAAAGTATTAAAGAGATAACTACCTTCAAGTGGGCCATTTTAATAGAATGAAGCATAGCTGTGGGATACCCCCTCATTTAGAAACAGAACATTTCCGGTGAGTCCAGATCAAGGTGGCAGAGTACTGTGCTCACCTTCTCCCATGGACACATCAAAACTACAACTACATTTAGAAAAACTCTCTCTAAGAATGACCTGAAGACTAGCAGAATAGATTTTTTTTATAACTAAGAATATAAAGAAAAGGCCACATCAAGACAGGTAGGGGCAGAAACTCCGTCTAGTCAGGACCCACACCCTGATGTAGCCACCCTCTGGCAGGAGAGATATGACAACTGTGAAGGTCCAAGCCTCACATCAGGCCTCCAGCCCAGGAGACTGCACCGGGAAGATGAGCCTCCATAACATCTAGCTTTGAAAACCAGCAGGGCTTCTGTCCAGGAGAGCGAAGGGCTGTGGGAAACTGACACTCCATTCTTGAAAGGCTCAGCACAGACTCACTTGCTCCAAGTCATAATGCAGAGGCAGCAGCTTGAAAACCACCTGGGTCATACAACAAGGAGATTCTCTAACTAGGGCATGTGCTAGAGGGATAAGGATCTGGTGAAACATAATATGGAGATGGAAGTGATGGCAGACAATTTTTTTTTTTTTTTTTTTTTTTTTTACTCTCCTTCCAGTTGCCTGGCACTGGTGGGCACCATTTCTGTAATTCTCCATCAACTTAGCTAACATTGTGCACCCTGCCCCAGTGGTTCCCCTGAGAACCTACCACAGCTGGCCCCTCCAAAGTGGCTCCAGCCCCACCCCATTAGCAAGCAACCCTGGCTAGCACTGGTGCTCTTCCAAAGTGGCTCCTGCACCATGAGGCAAGCTCTGCCCCACCCAGAGGGATGCCCCAGCCTGTACTGACACCCCTCCAAAGTGGTTTCTGCTCCAGGAGCTGACCTCACACAACAGTGTGCCCATTAAAGTGTCATCTGGACTGCTCAGCCAGGGGGGCCCAGGGCCAGCCCCACCACCAGCAGGCCCACAGCAGTGGCAGCTGGGCCTTCCAGCCAGCTGGCCTGGGGGCAAACCCTACCCACCAGCATGCTTGCAGCAATCACAGTCCAACAACAGAAGGACACATGCTGCTCACACGGAGAATACCCATGGAGTACCTGGCTCTGGTGACCAGCAGAGAATGCACCACTGAACCCCACAGGACACCTTCTAGATGCGATCTCTCTTTCAGGATGAAGAGACCTAGCTGATATAATATCTAATACATAGAGACAAACACAGAGAGTTAGGCAAAGTGACAAGATGAAGAAATACCTTCCAAATGAAAGAACAGGACAAAACTTTGGGAAAAGAACTAAAGAAAACGAAGATAAGACATTTACTAGATAAAGAGTTGAAATCAACAGTAGTAAAAATGCTCACCAGTTTTGGGAGAAGAATGAACAAACTCAGTAAGAATTTCAACAAAGAGATAGAAAACATAAAAAAAGAACACATCAGAACTGAAGAATACAGTAACTGAAATGAAAAATACACTAGAATCAACAGCAGATTGAGAACACAGAACAAATCAGCAATCTGGAAGACAGGGTAGTGGAAATCTCTCGATTAAAACAGCAAAAATAGAAAATAATTTTAAAAGTTATACTATATATAGACAACTCTTAAGACTCCACCCCAAAACTATTAGAACTAGTAAATCAGCAAGGTTGCAGGATGCAAGACTAATATACAGGAATCTATTATGTTTCTATACACTAATTACAAATTATCAGAAAGCAAAATTAAGGAAACAATCCCATTTACAATTGCATCAAAAATAATAAAATACCTAAGAATAAATGTAACCAAGGAGATTAAAGACCTGTATATTTAAAATCACAAGACATTAATGAAAAATAATTGAAGAAGACACAAAGTAATGGAAAGGTGTTCTGTGCTCATGGAGTGGGAGACTGAATATTGTCAATATGTCTGTGTTACCAAATGAATTTACAGATTCAATGTAATGCTTATCAAAATAGCATTTTACAGAACTGGAACAAATAATCCTAAAATTTGTGTGGAACCAGAAAAGACCCTGAATAACCAAAGCAATCTTAAGGAAGAAGAACAAAGCTGGATGTATCACAATCCTTGATTTAAAACTATACTACAAAGCTATAGTAATCAAAATTGTATGGTACTGCCATAAAGACAGACACAGAGATCAATAGAACAGAATTGAGAGCCCAGAAATAAACATATACTTATGTGGTCAATTAATTTATGACAAAGTAGCCAAGAATATACAGTGGAGAAAAGGCAAGTCTCTTCAATAACTGATGTTGGGAAAACTGGACAGCTATGTGCAAAAGAATGAAAATGAACCACTTTCTTACACCATATATAAAAATAAGCTCAAAATGGATTAAAGACTTAAGTTTAGGCCTTAAACCATAAAACACCTAGAAGAAAACATTGAAAGTATGCTCTTTGATATTGATGTTAACAATATTACTTTGGATCTGTCTCCTCAGTCAAGGGCAATAAAAGCAAAAATAAAGAAATAGGACTACATCAGACTAAAAAGCTTTTTCACAGTGAATGAGACCATCAGCAAATTCAAAAGCAACCCTCTGAATGGGTGAAGATATTTGCAAATGATATATCCAATAACGGTTTAATATAAAAATGTATAGAGAACTTATACAACTCAAAAAACAAACAAGCAAACAAGCTAGCAAACAAGCAATCTAATTTAAAATGGGCAGAGGACCTGAATAGAAATTTTTCTAAAGAAGACCTACAGATGGCCAACAGACACATGAAAATATGCTCAGTATCACTAACATCACTAATCATCAGGGAAATGCAAATCAAAGCCACAGTGAAATATCACCTCATGCCTATCAGAATGACTATTATCAAAAAGACAACAAAAAGCAAGTGTGGGCAAGAATGTGAAGAAAAAGGAACTCTCATGAACTGTTGGTAGCAATGCAAATTGGTGCAGCCACTATAGAAAAAAGTATAGAGGTTTCTCAGAAAATTAAAGATTGAACTATTATATGATCCAGCACTTCCACTTCCGGGTATTTATTCAAAAAAAATTTTTAATGCTTATTTGGAAAGAGATAATGCACCCCTATGTTCATTGCATTACGATGGGCAAGATATGGAAACAACCTCAGTGTCTGTTGATGAATGAATGGATAAAGATGGATTTGATATTTATACCTATATCTTTATCCGTATCTATCTATCTATAGTTAGATATGGATCTAGATACACACACAAAATGGGTCATTACTCACCCATAAAAAATAATGAAATCTTGCCATTTGTGACAACATGGATGAACCTAGAGAATAGTATGCTAACTAAAATATGTCATACAGAGAAAAACAAATACCATATGATTTCATTTATATGTGGAACCTAAAAAGCAAAACAAATGAACAAGCAAAACAGAACAGATATAGATATAGAGAACAAACAGGTGGTTACCAGGGCAGTGGGGGGACAAAATAGGTGAAGGAGATTAAGAGGTACAAACTTCCAGCTGTGAAATTAATGTCACGGAGATGTAATGAACAGTATATGGAATATAGTCAATAATACTGTAATAACTTTGTATAGTGACAGAAGGTTTACTAGACTTACCATGGTGAGCAATTGGTAATGTATATAAATGTTGTATCTCACTCACTATGTTGTACACCTGCAACCAATATGATAGTATATGCAAACTGTACTTCAATAAGAGCAAAGAAAAAGTGAAATAGAACGTTTGCCTGGCATTAATATGCCTCCCTTCTT
This sequence comes from Eubalaena glacialis, assembly GCF_028564815.1. Classification (NCBI taxonomy): domain Eukaryota; kingdom Metazoa; phylum Chordata; class Mammalia; order Artiodactyla; family Balaenidae; genus Eubalaena; species Eubalaena glacialis. The sequence goes on along the minus strand of NC_083716.1, from coordinate 151,198,333 downwards.
GAAGTGTGTGTATATATGTACACACACGCACACATTTACTTAATTCTGAGTTTTCCTTGAGAACAATTTTATTATTGCCTTTTTTCCTTATTTGATTTTTCTTTAATGTTTCAGGAATTGCCTGTTAATTAACTACTCTTTAGGATTTTAGGGAATGGAGAGTGTTGCTTTAAAATTGCATGTATTTTCTAGCAGCTAAACTTATACTAGATGCATTTATATTACTGTATCTCTGGATCTGAATATCTCAATAGTGACTGCTACCAATCTGTAGTTTGTGTATATCAGAAACAAGATATTACACATAAGCATCCTGGATATAATTCTGTGTGCCATGAATTTAAAGGTAAAGCATTTGCATTTTAAACATCATCTTTCTTAGTATCTTCGCATCTATCCCCAGAGGTGAGGCAGCAATGTTGGTATTTCTTGGCAGTAAGGAACTCTTCCAAAGAATTAGAACTTTAAAAAAAAAGAGCACTGAACTGCAAACTTTATTTAGAATTTAATGCTGAGTGGTTTAGACTTGAGCAGCCATTCAAACTTTAAGAAAAGGAGCTGAAAGTGTTCTTAAGGGGACCAAACTAATCAATTGTTATTTAATAGAATCTTTATTCAGCGTTGTGTTAGCCAAAGGCTTCATGAGGGTTCTTGTTTTAAGACAAGTGACCCTCATTTTTGTACACTGTTTGTTCAAGAAAGCTTTCTAGTGGATCTTTATTTTAGAAATATCCAAGGTTTCTCTCTCTCTCTTTTATTTATTTATTTATTTATTTTTTTAACTGAGCTTTTAGTTGCTCTGAAAGCAGTAAATCTCTTTGGTTCACTATTCTCTTTGATAGGGATTCTTTTCCTTGCCAGCAGTTTCTTCTTTACTGTTTTTGAAAAGAGCAGTGTTGTGCTTCCACTTAAATGTGAGATGGAGAAAATTAGAAGTTGAGTTTTCTATATTGGTCTCTTTTAGGAATAATACTGTAATTAACAACATGACAGGGAGACTTTTGTTCACAGATCTAGTAATTTCCCTAGTACCAGTACCAATTCCTAAAAAATTTACGGAGTCCAAAGTTATGAACAAGTGTAAGGCTATTTATGCATATTGTCAATTTACTTTTTCAAAAGGTGGTGCCAGTCTATATTTCTGTTGCAGACTTGATTTAACAATGCTCTGCTCAACACTGATGCACTTTTTTTCTTTCCTAAAAAAAAAAAAAATTTCCAAATCTGATAGGTTAAAATAATGCAGCTTAATATTAATTAATTTGGCTTTCCCTGATTATTAATCAGTTTTAATTTTTCAAATAGAGTAGATTTTCATTACTCATTATAGTTATATTCTGTAAAGTTGCAGTGAACACTGAATTAACCAGTATTGAACCATTGCTCCTGGGGAATTCCAGGGTTGTGCTCTTGAGAGCCTCTGGTCACAATATTTTCATCAACAGATCAATACATAAACTTATTTTATGTGTGCTTCTGTTTAAAGACACCTTATTAAATATAAATTGTTGACTCATTAACATTGAACTCATGGCCAGTTGTGCTGTAACTCATGCCTGAATAAAGCTTACTTAACGCACATATTTTTTCCATAAGGCACATCACAGTGTTCTTGAGCTTAGGAATATGAGACAGCACTTCAGCAAGACACATGGGGGCCATTTAAAACAGCCAAATCACCAACAGAAAGCACAAAAATGAGAAAAATGTAGTACTAAAAAGACCAGGAAAAGGAAATTTGTATACAGTATGAAAGTGGAAACAAAAAGGCAGAGCATTGCCTTGTTTGACCTCAGCTGGGAAGGTGCACATCAGGCAACTCAATTTTTTTGCTGCTCTGATCATATCCATGAATGACCACAAAAAATACTAAGAGTATTGCTTTGGGATTACAAATAAATTTTAGCAAGTAGTTGAATTCACAAATACAGAATCCGCGAATAAGGAGGACTGACGGTACCTGTTTGTCGTTTGCATTTGTTTTCCTGCTTGCCTTTGTTTTTCTATTGTGGTTTTAGAATTATTCTTACTAATTTGTACAAGCTCAGTATACATTAAATATATTTACTCTGTCATATTTGTTACATGCTTTTATTTCAATTTATTTACTTTTTCATTTTTTCACAATTTTTAAAATTTTTTTAGATATTTAATATATTACTTTGATTTTAGTTTTATTGCATTATGGTCAGACAATGCAGTCTCCGGAATATAAGGGTTTTTTGGCTGTGGTATCTATTACCCAGTGATCACTAGGATGAATTCAGCTTATTTCACTGGATGATTGGCTGACCTTTCTCCTTGACTATTCCATTCTCTTAAGTGAAGATGCCTATCTTTGACTCAACAGACTATTTATTTTGTATGAAAAATCTCTAAATGGGGCTGTATATTTAGTGTGTTTGCTCACTTGGAACCCCAGATTTGGTATGAAGATTATTTTAAATTGCAAACATTTAAGATTCAACAGATGCAGAAAGAAGTGTTCTCAAACTTCCCTTATCTGACTAGATGCAGAAACTTCTGGGAAATGACGCTGCCATAAATCCTCTCTATGGGGTGACTGCACTCCCAGGGAGACCAAGAGTGAAGCTATCATGATTCTCTCTCGGGAAAGACCACCTGCAAAAACAAACATTATCCCAAATTTTCTCATCTCATACTTGTTCTCCAAGAAACCTATTTTCTTTCTTAAGGAAACCCATAATGAAACTGCTAGATGGCATTTCGGGGGGCTCTGGGAGGCTCCAGTTCTTTATGTCTCAGTGCAGAAAGAATTCAGCAAGAGGCAAAGTGATAGACAAGAAGTGATTTATTAGAATAGGACGCTTGTGAGGCTTACAAGCAGGCAGGGAAGTGTGCATTGCGCTGTCCTGAGTACTTAGTGAATTACATTTTTATAATCAAAGGAAAAGAGGGGAGGGGGAAAAAGACTACCTTCTTCCTCATTCTTCAAGTCATCCATCATTAACTCCTCCTACATGTTGGACGGGGGAGGTTTTTGACCCTATATGGCTCATCTGGGACTGTCATGGCACTATGGAAAAATTATTTCGTCTCAATTTAATGAGGGTCTTTCACTTCGAAATGTCACCTTTTCCTAAATTATTGTTTTTTTGTGTGTGCAGAGAGCATGTCCTAAGGGTCATTAATTTGTTGACATCACTAGGCAGGATTTAGGCCTTATTTTTCCACTATTGTTTTATTGTCTTGAGTCATGACTCATGCCTCCATTGCGTGGTTTTGTTGCTAAGCAAGTTAGCTTGGTTTTGTTGTTAGGCAAGCCTGTCTGGCTTTGATGCTGAGCAACTTGCTTTGCTTCATGAGTCAAGCAAGCCCACATTGTTTCAGGATTTTCCCATTGCTTTCTTGAGTGATGATTAACTTAACTGCAGACTCCCAAAGCCCCCTAAAATTCCCTGTCTATCTACAATCCCCTAGTGGGATTTCTGAACTAACTATTTGATTATGCTACTCTATCCCTATCAGTAAGAACCTTTTCTCCTCCCTTCCTTTTCCTAATTAAATTAGGTATATCAGCCCCTAACTTTAGCCATTTAATGGGCTACTTCTTTTGTCAACTCCCATCTGAACATTAATAAGCTTTTATTTTCTCTTTTTAATCTATCATTTGTTAGTTTAATTTAAAAGCTCCCAGAGGAAGTAAACCTAAAAGGATGGAGGAAAAGTTTTTCCTTCCCAACATTAGTTTTGTGAGAATTTATTGAATATTATTTATGGCTTAATAAAATATTATTTCTTTGAATATTCCAGTGTTACTTAAAATTTTTAAAAATTAAAAATGTAATTTATATCATAGGGTTTTATGTGTAGACAAATCCAAACTAAATCCCTATGTCACTGTACTCTTGTTTATTTGGTATATGTGTTCAGTTACAGACAGATTTTTGTAATTTCACCTTGTTTGTCTATCATTTTGTTGTTTTATGTCTTTGCTGTGTGATATAAACATGCTGTTTTGTTCGGAAAGTTTCAAGGATATAATATATTTATGTAGGTAGTTTCCCCCACTCTGCAGTTTCTGTCTGGAGCTTCCCCTTCCATGTCACCATCATAGCCCTTCTTTCAGTTTAGGCTTCTGTGGACTATTGGGATTCCCATTCAGGGTACCTTTAATCATCCTGCTTGGTTAAGTCTTGAGCAATATGCAGTCAATTATTGATGAAGACCCTCAGATACTACCAAAGCTGACAAGGTTTATTTGTATTTTTTTTTTTTAATTAATTTATTTATTTATATATATTTTTTGGCTGTGTTGGGTCTTCGTTTCTGTGCGAGGGCTTTCTCTAGTTGCGGCCAGCGGGGGCCACTCTTCATTGCGGTGCACGGGCCTCTCACTATCGCAGCCTCTCTTGTTGCGGAGCACAGGCTCCAGACGCGCAGGCTCAGCAATTGTGGCTCACGGGCCTAGTTGCTCCGCGGCATGTGGGATCTTCCCAGACCAGGGCTCGAACCCGTGTCCCCTGCATTGGCAGGCAGATTCTCAACCACTGCACCACCAGGGAAGCCCGGTTTATTTGTATTTTTTAATGTGACCCCAAATGCTCCCTTTCAAGGCAAGGGAAGGGTAGGCTCTGGTTAGCCTCCTTACCTCCTTTCTTTGACTACCTGTTAGCTTTCTCTAGACAAAATCTTCTCTTTCCTCCCTTCCTGATACTCCAGTTCCCAACCAGTTCTGATATTTTATCTTATTCCTCAGGCCTTTTATGCAAAGTTGTAATCCCTTTCTCTCCCTTCCCCCAACCAAGTGACTCATCTCTTCTCCAAGAGACAATGTTGCAGGGTCTTCCTTCTTTCCCTCTAGTCTTTCAAGTTCTTTGTTATGGTATGTTTGAGTCTTCCTTTTGAATCCTCTCCAGGAATTTTTAATTAATTCCTGTTTGGCAGTCAAATAACAGTAGATTAACCTTTTCTTACTTTTTGCATTCCTACTGTAACTATCTGATTTTTTCCTTCATTCCTTGGGACTTCTTTGAAAGACTGGAAAAGGGTGGAGAAATGCAGAAAAGAAGGAAAAGTTTATTTTTCTGCATTTATTTTCTTTAAAAAAGGAATCTACTTCACCCTTTTAAATTTGTTTTTGACATTTCAATCTGCTTTGCCCAAAGTAGCTCAACTATACCTATTTTCTCTATTTTGTAAATCTTGTTCATTTTTAAAAAAATTTTTTAATCTTCATGTGTCTTTATATTTTGAGTTCATCACATGTAAAATTATAAAGTTATCTGTGAGATTTTGCTTTCCTTTAGAAGCTTTTTGAAATGTTCTTACTTATGTCATCTTTTATGCTTTTAGGTTTTTTGTTTGTTTGCTGTTTTTAACACTTTCTTTTGTCTCTTATCTGTTATTATAGGAGCCCTGTTTTATTTAGTTTTTCAGTGTTTACAAAAGTATGTTTTCTATTTTTTCATTTGATAGTTTACATTTTTCAAATAATTAAATTTTAAATTTCTTATTATTAAAATCAAAAATATAAAATGAAGAATTTACTGTTTAGATATTAGACTTATTACTGTAACCGAATGCAGGTTTGGCTGCTTACCGCTCAACAGCCAATAAATTGAGGGGCAAGCTTCGGTAGACAAGAAAGGTGCTTATTCAGAAAAGCCGGCAATCTGGGGAGATGGTGGACTTATGTCCAGAGACCACCTCCAAAGGTTCTGCTCAGCTATGACAGATTTTAAAAGGAAAAAGGGGAAACAATCTCAGTTAATCATTAAGGCAGGAGGTCAGATTCTTTGTTATCTTTCCACTGCATGCAGACCTGCTGACTTCTCCTGATCTTTCTTCAGATGCTGTCTTGCTCACATGGTCTGTCTGCGATTGGATGTTCTCTTGCCCATGTGGTTTGCCTGTGCTCACAAGGTCCACTTACACATATACTAAGGGGAAGCTGGGGGTAGAAGATCAGTCATTCTTTACTTAATTCTTCATGCTTACTCCTTCTCATCTAGGAAAGGAATCAACAGGTTAGGTAAGGTGTTATGTATATTTAGTAAAGTAGAAATCAGGAGCTAAGTTAACTGTTGCCTAATGATCTCATCTTTATGATTAAAAAGGTCTAAAGTAAACAGGATGATCAAACAGAGAAGAGGCAAAGGAGATGCTTACAAATCCCCACTGTCAGACATCATTCCATTTCTATGGGATTAGGAGTGAAGGTCCATCTTCTGTAACTGCTTCCTGCTGACATAGGGTACCATATTCTCAGAGTGGAAGATGTCAACATGGGTCTGTAGCATCTCTTTGCTGACAGTTTTAGTTGCCCACTTACATATATGGCAGAGCAAGCTACAATTATTTTGATGCCCACAAAGATATAGATTATTATGAGCAATAACATTAATCCATTCTCTTGAGGCCAGTTCTTAGAATTGTGCTAGGCATAGATCCAGTACTGCTCAAGATGGAGCAACTTATGTCATGGCTACAGTCTGGTCATCATGCAGTTAGCTTCCCCCCGCAGCCCCCCGGTGTGACTCTATTTTCTGAGTCTGTGACTCTATTTTTCTGATCATTAACTGCTCGGTTTTGTACTGGCGGGTGGTCGTGGGGGGAAGCCCTGCAGGGTTCTGCTCAGTTCCATTACTGTTGTTTAGATTTATTTCACTCTTTAATATTTTCCTATTTTTATTTAACAACTTTTCCAGAACTCTTAAATTTGATTGATCTCTTGTTATAGTGGTATAGCTTTTCAAGGATATTTTTTTCAATAGTTGTATGTGGTAGCATGCTTTTAAAATCTTTCTGTATCTGATCATTACTTCTGATACCTTTACACATGAAGAACATCTGGTCAGGTTGTAGCATTCTTGATCCAGAAAATAACTAACTTCAAACTTGTTAGTGCTCTAGTATATAGTCATGCAAAAAGTCTGAAGGCTGACCTAAGTTTATCACTTATAAACATCTTTTTATCTGGATGATTAAAATATCTTAGATATTAAAATATTAAAATTCCACCTTGTACCTCAATCTGTAACTTATTTAATGCCTTTTCCTAGTTATTAGCCCTTCCCCCCCACCCCCCCACCCCCTGCCCAGTATCTATAGTTCTGATACTAAAAGTTCTAAAGGAGGCATTCAGTGACACAGATTCCATGGGAGGAAAGTAAATTGCAATTCCTTTTTCAGTGTTTACTTAAGTGTCAATGTTATCTTGCTGAGGGATAGTCAGAAAATCCAGTACCCCCTGATAATATTTTAATTGATTATTTTCTGTTTAAATAAAATAAAATGAACATTTGTCACTTTTCAAGCTGATATAATGAGTACTCAGTAGCACTGTACTTTTCTTCCAACTGTGTATTTAAAACGTGTGATTTACCAATTCTAAAAAGCAAACTTCACTTAGTTATGCATTGTAGAGAAAATAATAATGTTTTACTATTCTAATGATAAGAATTTGTTTAATAGAGTTGGAATATCATCATAATCAATTATGAGCATAAGTAAAGGTTATACAATTTCCACCAATATCTTCTTTCAATAAATAATTTCAATAAAATCATATAAAATGAATCTTTTTATATAAAAAGTCATGCAAATCTAATGATTTCTATAACCAAATGAAGCTTAAATATCTTTCAAAGTTATAGTTTTTAAAAAATTATCTTTCAAACATGGATGGTTAAATGTTCTATGATAAAAATTATATAAAGCATAAAATCACCCTAGAAATAATAACTACAGAGTATGTTTTTATCCCCATAATTTGAAACACCACATGATAAAAGTTTTCAATGATATATTATCATCTACTAAGTCTTCCAAGGTATAAAGAGAAACTGTTGCTATTTCACCTATCCTTTAATTTTTATTATAAATACTATAAAGAACACAACATTGTAAATCAACTATACTTCAATAAAAAATTAATTAAATAAATACATAAATAAATACTATGAGGAAGAATAAAATAAATAAATAAATACATAAATTCCTTCCTTCCTTTTTTGTCTTATAACAGTAACACAACTAAGGGTCTCTGGACTAAGTGTAAATGCTCTATTATTTTGAGCTACAGATCCTAAAAATAATTTCTTAAAAAGTTAAGCAAGAGCTGCAAAACAACAACAAATGTAAATATAGCACAAAGATTTAAAAGTAGTTGAATTATTAGAAAAAAAGTTTAGAAATTAAAAAAATTATATTTAAGTGATACATGTCTTCTCCAAAGCATCAAAAACTCATATACCTAAATTGATTGAAATCAGACATTATCTGGGTGTATGAAATGCAGATAATCTGAAGAGGTCTGTTAGTTTCTCCCCACATTATGAAGAGCCACAGGGATGTAAGTTATCTACAAAAACTAATGCTTATCCTCAGCTGTGTGAACAATTCCGATATGACAGACATTCTGCTATGATTGTTAACACTACTAATAGATTACTTATTGAATATTATTACAATCCAGGCACCGTGCTATGCCATTTTATTCATTTCGTATTTATTCATCATAATATCCTTGTGAGGTACTGCTATTACTATATCTCCACTTTACAGATAAGGAAACTGAGGTTTAGAGAGATTCAAATTCGTGGCTTTATTCCATAAATTGGTATCTTAATCATACCTTTTAGTGCTAATAGAAAGATCATAAATTCAGTATCCTACTAGAAGTAAGCAGATATTGTTAATGAGTGAAGTAAATTAGCCATAAGAAAATCCAAAGAGGGAGGAGTGTGCCCAAACTGGATAGCGCCATTCTCATCCAAAGTGAGATAAACAGCAGCTCGAGTACAGCTGATTATTGTTTTGTAAATAATTCAGGTCCTTGGTTTCCAGAAGTTTTAAGGACAAAACATAAATCTGGATTTTTATAGTGTTGCTTAATTTTTAAATTTTAAAAACCAATTAAAAGGGCTTCCCTGGTGGTGCAGTGGTTAAGAATCCTCCTGCCAATGCAGAGGACACGGGTTCGAGCCCTGGTCCGGGAAGATCCCACATGCCGCGGAGCAACGAAGCCCGTGTGCCACAACTACTGAACCTGTGCTCTAGGGCCCACGAGCCACAACTACTGAGCCCGGGTGCCACGACTACTGAAGCCTGCGCACCTAGAGCCCGTGCTCTGCAACAAGAGAAGCCACTGCAATGAGAAGCCCGCGCACCACAACGAAGAGTAGCCCCCGCTCGCCGCAACTAGAGAAAGCCTGCGCGCAGCAAAGAAGACCCAAGACAGCCAAAAATGAAAAATAAATTAAAAAATTTTAAAAAAACAACAAAAAAAGACCAATTAAAAATAACTGTGAACCAAATAAACCTTATCCGTAGGCTGAATGCAGCAGCTAGAAGGAGACATAATAAATTAGATTATACCATGCGTTTCATTTTAAATAATTCTACTGAAATGAAGTAATTTTTAAAACTTGTTGCTATTGTAGAAGTAAAGTGACAAAGCTAGGTCACCCTCTTTCTTATATTGACAGTTCTACAAGTCACCAGTGTTAATAGTGTTTGGTCGACATACCCCAGAGTCTTTCTAAAATGTTTACATTACATTTTGTAAGCATATCTTGTTCTTAGTTGTATCTCTTTTCTCAAACAGGTGTCTGTCTGCCTGCCTGCCTGTCTCTCTCGGCTTTTCTAGAAGACCATAGCAAATTGAGAGGCCATTTGCTATAATAAGCCCCTTTAAAAACTGACATTTATTGCTTCCTAACAGATTCTGAAGATTCAAAGGACTTATTAGTTAATTGAACTTTTTGCTGCATTATTTTTTATAAAAGTTTTGTCATGACTAAGGCACACCAGTTAACAAGCTAACCAGTTAAGAACCAGTTTAGGAACTAATACTTCTAACATTCCAGAACAAACGATTGTTGTCAACTAATCTTAAACAATACATGAAGCATTACAATCCTTAAACTATTGCAAGAAACTAAGGGAAAAATAAATGTTACGCTGACAACGAAAAGAATGAAGGAATCTTTCTCAATGGAATTGACAGCCTCTATGTCAATGCTGAATGTAACTGGTACAAAATGATTTGCTTATCAAAATACCCCTTTGAAAAAAGATTTTGCTGCAAGTGAAAAAAGAGAAACCAATAGCAGTTTTGTGCAGTTTAAAAATAGTGTTTTATAACACATGTATTATATATCACTTATTTAGACCATTTCTATTGGTAAATATATTTAAAAAAAAAAATAAGGGTTTCCTCTAAAGAAAAGCTTCCACTTCAGTTCTCTTTCTTTCACAACTGTATTGTCAAGAATTGAATAGACTTACTGCCTTAAAAATGTTGTCTCTTGGCAAAGAGGACATAGTTACTGGTGCAGAAGTACACATTTAAGGAAAATTTTTACTCCTTCTTTTCAATCAGCTGCTGAACTTTCAAAGAGAGAGAATGTATGTGTGTGCAATGGCCCAGCCTCTGTGAGCACACTTTTATCCCAATTTAATTAGTCGACTTGTGAATGAAGCCAAGACTGAATTCTGTTACTGCCACAAGTGAGGCAAGCCTATCTGATGAACCACACTGAATGAGCAGCCAAGAAGTGACATTGCATAAAACAAGTCCTTTAAATAATTTCCCTCTTATTGACAGCAAACCAACTATGTTCATTACCTTTACTTTAATGTTTATTGTAAAGAAAAAGAAGCCTCGTTTTTTGTTGCTGTTAGATTGCGACTCTACTCTTTAGATAATTTTCAGAGAATTCAAGTTGCTTTGAAATGTTCAAGTCATATAACTTGCAGATTAGTGCATAATGCAATATAAGCCTTTAAAAAAGATATTTAGAGTCGCATTTTCTGCATGACAGGGATGAGGCAGCCTCTCAAATACCAGAGGCTGTTGTTGACATTTACTTCAGCATAGATCATTAAAAATCAAGGTTAAAAAATGTTTTTAAAATGTGTTTTTAATAAATATTGCAATAAATTAAAATGGTAGAAATAGCATTGCCTTTAGTTTGCTGTTTCATAAGATGTGATCATAATCTATCATAAGCGTGATAATATCATCATAAAATTAGCAATAATATATCAAAATATGGTTGGCATTCAAATTTTCTGCTGATAATTAAGAAGAAAAACACTCCACCTTTGGGTATATCTACCAGTGCATAGAAAAAGGTTTTTTATCGTCATCATGATTTTCAAATAATCTTGAAAAAGAGCTGAATTGGGTAGCTGTAACCATTTAAATGGCTCTGGTATTCAAAAACCTAAGTTTTATATCAACTTGGTAGAACTCATTTATGACCTAACATTGTTAAAGCATTCTTGGATTAACTGATGTTTTGTATTATGCTCATGCATTCCCTTCCGTTTTCCTGGACTTTTGGACCTGAGATGGTTTGCTTTTTTTCATGCTTTTCCGATGAATATGTACCAACCACACATAATTCATCCCATTTGGCCATATTTGCAACAATTATGGGCAACAGAGAGAAGCTGAGAATTCTAGGATTTCAGAGCTCATCCCATTACTATTATGGTGGCAAGAGGACAGTGGTTTTTTTAGCTGAGATAATCCCTTTACTCCCTAGTTTGCTCTGTTCCTCAGTGATAGTAGTGATTGTGCAAATGAAGGTTGATTTCCAGCAAACCTTTCAGTATCAGGCTCATGGTATGATCTGTGTGGTATAAACTCCAGAGTCTGGATAAAGTTTATTTTAGAAATGTATCTCCTCTGTTGCTTTATGGCCATGATCATAGCTATATGAAATTTATAGGCCAACTAATAATATATATCCTACTTTGACAAATTCATAAAGCTCTACTACCACTGAGGTGACCAAGGGAGAAGAATAGAGACATGCTTGGGAGTAAAGAGGCTTGGCTTCTTGATCAAGCCCTACATTAAGTCATTGTGAATCTTGGCATCTCATTTAACCTGTTTGAAATGTAGTCTTCTATACCTTAAAAAAGTGGATTAGATTCCTACATACATTATTCCCTCATAAATTTTTTTGATACTGGATTGCAGCAACATTTAAAAATTGCATAACTTTGTGATTTTTGATTTATCCTTGGTGATAGCTAGTGTGTATGCCATCTCATACATCTCCGGATTCAGTGAAATGCATTTAAAGTCATGGCTAGAGAAGTTTTTAGCCTTGTGAAACTGTTTTTATGTGTTCTATCACATTTACCATATGAAAGCATCATTCTCCTTATTGTTGAGATGCCAAGGCAAAGAATTATCCTCATACATCACTGATGCCAGGATTTCACTTTGGGGATCACAGCCCTTTGGGGAATTGGGGATAAATTAAATTAACTCTGGTTTAGAGAATAGAGGAACATTTATTAATGCAAGGGAGCTCACAGAACTGTAATAACTAGCATACTGTTGCTTCCTAATAACTTCTAAAATAGAGATCCTGAAATATAAGAAAAGATGCCTTCCTCCATGTTGTCATTCACTTATTCATGAATTTGTGCATTCACGTTAACTCATTTACTCAAATACCTAATCTGTTTATTAAGCAGTCTCACCTTAGTGAGATATCTATATCTATAGATATTTATCAGTTTTGTTATTTTATGATCATGGAATTCAACTGTGCTCTGTCAAATGTGCCTTTATATTCTCTTATTAACAACCTAGGAAGATTTCATGCTTTTTTTCAGTTACCTTACATTATTAAAGTTTAGCCCTATCCCAAACTACTATCTCATATCATACTGAAACCTCTTATTCCTTTCCCCTTCTCCCAGCATATTACAGGCATGTGGCTTTAGGGAGCTGACATAAAGATGGGCATAGTCTGTGAAGTTATTTCCTCTCCTACATTAGTACATTGTAAAGGTGATAGTGGTTTTGTTGCAGGGTCTTTCCTCCCAGCATTTTCTTTCCTGGTTGTGGGGTGGGGAGTGGGAATGGGTGGGAGGACAAAGAATGAGTGGGAAGGCAGAGGGGGGTTATATGACTAGCCATCTATTGATGGTGTGGCATCTTCTAAGGTCCTGCTCTGTCTTGACCTAGTTTCATCTTCTGCTAGTTGTCTCTAACAATGTGATGGTCTCATCAGAGTAGTTTTTTGTTTGTTTGTTTTGTTTTTTTGCCTGTGATGTATGTGGTCCTCTAAGTCAGTGAGGGCTCCTTTAGAGATGAGTAACAACATTGCTTGGTTCCATGATGGTCCAATACTCACTACCTTGCATGGCATCTCCAAAGCTTCTGTCTACACCATTTACTTCCAAGCCTCTTCACAAAGAGTCACAGGAACTAATGAAGACCCTTATGTACTCTAGGCAGAAGTCTTCATAAAGAATTATATGTAGGAGGGTGGTTCTCCATATCGTTTTTCCCAGGCACACTATTCACGGAAGCCTCAGCAAGCCTCTTATGTTTGTCTAGACTCCCACACTCAAGGGGACACCACTTCATGCTCTATAAGAGCTCTCTCACTGTGCTCCACTCTATTCTGCCAGAAAGCCCAGAGTGTAACTGCAGGTTTTCAGTTCAACAAGCATTTAGTCAGGGTATAAGAAGCCAGGTTGCCTTTCTAGGTGTTCTCGATCTTGCACGTGATTCTGTTGACTTGCCTCTCTTTCTCACACTTGTCTTGAGAAAGAGAGGAATACACACCCTTATTCTCCTCTACGGAGTCAGAGAGAATAACTTCTAACCACCAACATGATGGTTTCAGTGATTTCCGTTCTCACCTAGTGACCTATCTAGTGTGGGGAAGGGGGAAAAGGTGTTCAAGGGAAACAATGTTTTTTTGGAAACCTCTTAGGATGCCTTCTGTTAGACATCTATCCCAGACTTTTCTTGTACTTTTAAGAATTTGCTTTCACCTTTAGTTTCTAATTTCACGTTCAAGGAAAAGTGCCATTCCCTGTCCTGTTACCTGAGTTTATTGAGCACTTACTCTGTGCTAAGCACTGTGCTTGCCATTGCAGTGTTTACTCTTAACTCGGCAGTGTTGGTCCTGCAAGGTTCATTTCTATTTCTCCTTGTGAGCTTTTAGAGTCTGGGAGTATTTGGTTTTATATCTTGGCATTCAGCTTTCTTTCGGGAAGTTTAGTATTAAAAGATCTAATATCTATGATAAGGGATCATTCGATTGCCCCCCAGAGTAGATGCCTCCTGTCAGAAAATAGAGGAAAGATACTGATTATAGTTCAGACAGCCATATAGGTGGGAGGCAGTAGATCTTATTGGTAAAAGAGAATAACGACGTTACCTATTTAAGGTTGAGAGTATGAAAATTAATTAGGTAATCCATGCAATATTCAAGTTTCAAAAAATGTTATCTGGAACTATTGAAAGCTTCAGAAAACATAAGTGAGACTCACCCTCCATCCAACTTTAGTCACTAGTATATTTTTTCATTTCACCTTCCTATATTGCATAACACCTGCAGCCTCCCAGTTCTAAATTCCTGGCTTCTTAAGGAATATAACTACACACTAAGAAATAATTATGCATACTTCATCAACAGCTGGTGAATTTCTCCTCGCATCAGGTACATTTATCTCAAATAATAGCAGTTTTTTAAAACCTCATACATTCCAAATAAGTTCCGACCCAAAAATTTGGAGTTCAGATAGATATGAGTTTAAAGTCCTGCTTCTTTATTTATTAGTAATAATGATTTCTAGTAATATGATTTCAGGCAAGTTAACTGATCTTGTGAGACCTCAACTTATTTGTAAAATGGTGGCTCCTGATACCCATCCCCTAGTTTGTTTGTTTGTTTGTTTGTTTGAGGAAATTAAATACACAGAGATGTGTACCACTCACTACACCCAGCATTTGGCTACTGAAATATTCCCAAAGGAGGGTCTCTTATTATTAGTAACAGAATAATATGGTACTTGGTATATAAATGCAACCATTAGTCTTTTGTATTTTGATTCTGTGAACTACTTTAGCCACTTCTCAAAGTTTTCTTCCATCTACATCTCTATAAATTTAGAATTTCTGAACCTATTATAGACTTCTGATGGCTTATATAATATACCAGATTGTTCACATTCAGCCCTCTGCCCTCGGCAACTACACATGTGGGATAGTTTACAAGGTTCTACCTGGTCGTAAAGATCTCAGTTTGTATTTGTTGTTGGAGTCTTACTATGAGCAGCTAAGGTAATTTCTTCTTTAGTAGAAGAGATCTGTGAATGTGTATGTGCATATGTGTGTGACGTGTATGTGTGCACACATGAGTACGTACATGCATGTCCAAATGCATGTGTTGTGCACATGCACTCCTGGGCAGGCTTCCTGCAGAAAGCTCTGAAATCTATCCCAATTGCTCCATAAAAGCCAGAAGATAACAGATGTCCAATCCCCATGTGCATTTGGAGTTGAACTATTAGAGGAAGTTCCTCTTCGTGCTGTATCTGCATTAAACACATTTCTCTAGTGCAATTAAAATGCGGTTTTTCACTTTTTAACAAAAGATTAAAGAAGACTTCACTAGAAAGAAATTAATGTGCCAGTATAAATTGCTTGATCTACTTGTGCTTTACTTGCATTCTAAAGAGCTACTCCTAGAAGGAAAACAAGAATATATTAAGAGCTTTTTCTGTCAAAGAATAAGTTTTTCTGTCAAAGAATAAGTTACAAATATTTAGTGAGTGCTGATTATGGATGAGACACTGTGTTAAATGCTGTACTTAGGCAAGTCCTTTGACACTAAATTTTTTAAAGTGAGTTTTAGAATATTAATATTTTTACAGTTGTGGTATATTTGGAGAGATTACTATTTTCACTGTCCCCTGGATTTACGTTTTCACCCCAAATCGAATGATCCTTAATTTTTTAAATGGCCTTTGAACATTTAGGAACTGAGCAGCTAAATAAGCTCTTAATGAGACCTATTTTAAGGGCTATTGAAAATATCAATTAGTAGCCTTATTGAATTCGTAGGTGAGGAGGATATCATATTAAACATGTTAGATTATTTTTTCTTAATTCACATGGAGTGCTGAGGTCTGAGGTCATCATGCTAGCTAAGATGCCATTTCATTACAGAGTTGGAGTTAATAGCCTGAACAAAAACAGTTGAGAAATCTGAGGATCAGTTATAGGTAAACAATAGTTGTAAAAGTACTCTAGGATATATTTAATGTGTCTGTAACCATATTATTTTTTTATAATGCCTACTGTTTTATAAATAAAATAGTACCACTTGACACTGTACAATAATTAAGTAGAAATTCACATTAGCCGATTTCAAAGAAGCTCTTTAGCATTTACAAGGACGAATGCAGGGTATAATTGAATATCGGTATTTAAATAATAATAAATAATCATTTTCCTTGTTTGAATCCATGTATGATATTTTATTTTCCTGTCATACCAAACTATTTTTACAGTCGGTTTTAAAGATAAGTACTATGAATTAGAAATCTAAGAATAGAGAGAGATTTCAGTTTCTAATCTCCTACTGCATTTGAATATGGATTTATAATTCTCAAGAGCTTTCCTGTTTATCTCACTTGATCGTCACAAAAATCATATGAAGTACAAAGCATGTTTTTATTATGACCATTTCAAGATAGAGCAAGGAAGGCTCAAGGAAGTTGTATTTTCTGCTCAAGGTCAGGCAGTGAATTATCGTCATTATTCCCCATGGATTTTCAACTTAAAATATTCAGGAGAGGGCAACTATCATTCACTGAGAATTTATTATTTCACAACCATAGTTCTAGGCTCATTTAATTTGTTAACTTAATTGACAATCACAAATATATTTTATCTTTTTCATTTTATAAATTAAAAAAAAAGTTTGAGAGCTGCAGTACTTTATTCTTATTTGAACCAACCTATTTATATTGAGAAAACATTAAAAATATCCATTTTATCTTCAGTATTTCTCAGGAAAAAAAATATTATTTGAACTTCAGCCTATCATGTAATGGAGAGAAAATAAATTCTTCTATTTTTACATAATTTTGAAATTTTATTATAAAAAGGCAAATTATTGCCAGCATTTTAAATTTAAGTTTGTAAAAGGTGGGCAAGATGAATGGGACATTGCTATATAACGTTTCTAAAATTAACTATAAGCCACCTACCAATTCAGTTAAATTTAATCTTCTTTTTCTTTCTCTTTCTCCTTGTTCTTCCTTCTCCTCCTCCTCTTTCTTCTCCTTTTTGAAGCACCGTCAATTGACAGATATTTGCTTAAGAGATTTTGATAATTGGTAAAGAAAATGATTAGCATTTGAAAATTATTATTTTGTTAATGCATGGAGTTTTTTATTTTAAAAATTTCATGGAAGCATAAAATCTTCTGAACAAATAAATCACTGTAGACATATTCTCCATTTTCTGTTGAAAGATTGCGTTTGAACAGAATTCAGTGGTTAACTCTGTAATCATATAATAAGCTTAGAAAGTTAAGAAATACGTGTTATATAAAAAACTGACAGCTTTTAATTATCTTACAAATATTGATTGAGAGCCCATTGCATGTCAGCTGTTATGCCTAGGAAGTACAGGATTTTAATAATGTACCAAAGTACCTATCATCAAGAATTGACTAGCAAGGAATGGCTTGCCCCTTTCAATATGTATTTTTTTCAGGAGCATATATTTAAGGAGACCTTCTGTTGGACTGTTCTCAGTGAAGGGCCAACTTTAACTTCTCACTTCATGTGATCTGTCATTTACTATAATACTGTCGTCTAAAGGCCTCTAGAGGTGTATTTCTTGCTATAGGCCTTATTTCACAAGACAAAATATGTACCAGGATCACTTAACTCAGAATGAACTTCACTATTGACCTATTAACCTTAGGGTATGTTATCAAAAACAAAGTCTAAGTTTTCTACATTTAATGTGTTACTTGATTATTCAGCTAATCTTCCTCCTAAGGACTTACTTTCTCTAAAAAAGGATTTTTGGCAAAAAAATGTAGCACGCTCTGTTTTGTACGGGCATTCTCTCTAGAAACTATTTGCTGGTGTGAATGCCTTTGTTCTCATAAAAGGTTTCATAACTGTAATCTGAATCTAATTTGATTGAGCATATTTGATATGAGCAGGTATAATAGGAAAGAGATATTTATTCTTCAAGGTCCAAGTCTAAATTAAACCCTCAGCTTTAAACGGCATAGGAAATACTCAGCAAATAAATTTCTCCCAGTAACTGACACCTGAAAATAAATCGTGAAGAAATGAGAAGACTATGGTCGAATTATTTGGGGAGGGTAGGGGGTAGAATTGCTTTTTATCTCTCCTTGACCAAATGGTGCTCTTCAGTCTGGGAAGAGTATCCTGACGAACTCGCAGGTCTTTTTGTGAGGAGTGCACACAGAACATGAGATGAGGATGGGAACCAGCAAGGGGGCATCTACCTAGATAGTAACACCCGCTGAAACTGTGAGATCAATGGGCAGCTGGATGGCACGGACACATCAGTCACATTGAGAACAGATGCTCTTGTCATTACTTGAAAGTCTGCCAAAGACACTTCTTTTTTTTTTTTTTTAATTAATTAATTAATTTATTTATTTTTGGCTGTGTTGGGTCTTTGTTTCTGTGCGAGGGCTTTCTCTAGTTGTGGCAAGCGGGGGCCACTCTTCATCGCGGTGCGCGGGCCTCTCACTATCGCGGCCTCTCTTGTTGCGGAGCACAGGCTCCAGACGCGCAGGCTCAGTAGTTGTGGCTCACGGGCCTAGTTGCTCCGCGGCATGTGGGATCTTCCCAGACCAGGGCTCGAACCCGTGTCCCCTGCATTAGCAGGCAGATTCTCAACCACTGCGCCACCAGGGAAGCCCCGACACTTCTTAACTGTACCATAATGCATTTAAGATGTAAAGAAAACGGTATGGTTTGGGTTAAGGATTGAAATAGAATAGAACTAAGTGTGATCAAGATGAGAAAAGAATAAGAAAGAAATGGAGGACCCTAGTGAAAGTATATCACAGGCAGAATTCTTCAAGTTCTCATTTAAAAGAAATTTAATCCTGGGAGAATTTAGTCTAGGTTATGTGTTTGATCTATAATTTTCAAATATGACAATATCTTAATTGTGAGCTTTGTTTCAGTTAGTACCACATACAAAAGCCTGTATTTTGGTAACCAGCATTGTTTCTCTAGTGCCCATAGTTATCATATGCCCTTACTTTTACAACTGATATCCTAACACATTTCAGCTCTTATAGATTATACCTGACAATCTGCTCAAAGCTTTTCCTTCAAAAGACTGCCTCTTTGTGGTACAGTAGTTGTGGCTGATTCTTTACTATAGGTGTTTTGCAGTTGTCTACAACTTTGTCGAATCCGTTGAAGCTGAGTTTGCCTTTGTCCTTAGAGTGTGTCTCTATCCTTTCCAATTTAAAAATCTTTTCTTGAGTTCCCAGACAAGAACTGTATGGGCCGAAGTGCTGGCCCTGTTATAATGAATGTCTTTCTCAGCATGGCCTAGAACGACAGGGAAATAGATGCTATGCATAAACTAGCAAGTCCCCAGCAGAATGCTCTTTAGCCCCAAAATTGGAAAGATTTAATGGTTTTTGTTGTTTTGTTCTTAGGAACACAGATGAACAACTCTTAGTAAGGTCTAGTCTCTGGTCTGCCTTAATTATGTCACTTAACTTTATTTGTGTCCTACTTCATTTCAAACATCTGGAAGCCAGATGTGAATGCAGTTGGTCTTTAAGATGCTGTTAAACACTAAAATGAGGTGATTTAAACATTTTGTCCCATGAACATATTTTTAGGTATAATTTCATTGTTATAAGGCTTGGGCAAGGTCATTTTGTTCTAAAATTAATTTTAAAGTTTAAAATAGTTAAATATGGTATTTTTTCGTATTTAATACCATTTAATATTTTAGACTTTTGTAGTAAACATAATGACAATTTAAAACTTGTTTAAATAATCGAAGTGAGTACTTATAAGGCTCCCAGTCTATCATACAGGTACCAGAATGTGTGTAAGTAATGTTAGACCTTTATAATGCATTTTAATGCTCTCTCTTTATGTCTCTCACCCTTTGGGGGTACTGCTAAGTTCAGTTGTTGCTGTTTGTGTGATTTGATCTGAAGAAGACATCACAATGAAACTTTTCAAATATTAATAATAAACTGATTTTTTCAGTTACAAATTTAAAACTCTCCACAGCTTCACACTTGCACTGAGGCAGTTCATCGTAGACAGAAGCAGCAAATAATACATGAGCATAAAAACAGCAAACAAAACACAAACAATAATGTTCATTATTCTAATTAGAAATTCTTAAACACTGTCCTCTGAGTGGGCAATATTATAACCCAGAAATTCTATGTATTTCCTTCCAGACTGTTACTCCTCCTAAACTACGTTATTCCACACTCCCTTCTCTTTTCAACTTCCACCTTCTCCTGACTTTTTATTCTCCTCTGATGTCCTTCCCTCTTATTTCAGTGAGAAAATACACGCAGCAGAAGAGAACTTCCATGTGAAACTATCTCCTATCCACCATGTCTATAGGACCTAAACTCTCTGCTTCTCTTCCTGGTACCTTGAGAACACTGTCTATGCACCTACCTCAAGCCTGTTTCTTCCCTTCTTTACTAGTTTCCTTCTACTCTTGGCTACTTAAAAGCATCATTCCCTCTTTTTATTGCATCATATTTGCTCCTTTATCATTCCTATAGGTTACTAGCATGCCATAATTCCCCCTAATATGCTACCAAAAAAAAAAAAGAATCTTGACACCCGTTACTCTTTTCTTCTTCTTTGCCTCACAGAAAAAAATCATCACGAGAGTTGTCTCTCCTGCATGCCAATCCCTCTCATCCATTTCTGTCTTAAACCACTTCTGTCAGGATTTCTCCCTTGCTTCTATACGGACACCACTCTTACCAAGGTCAACCATCAGCCAAATATGTCTAAATTCAATAATCAATTTTCATTTCATATCTTACTTGAACTCTCATCAACATTCGTCACAGTTGAATGTCCCTCCTCCTTGAAAAATTGTCCTCACTTAACATCAAGGATCCCACTAGCTCCTGGTTCTACTTCTACCTCACAGACTTCACCTTTACAGCCTCCTGTATGTTCTTTCCTTGTATCCCTGAACTGCAAACGTAGGAGCAGCCCAGGTTCACTCTTCATTCAGTCTTCTCTGTTTACACTCATCCCTTAGGGGGAACCCATCGAGCCTCATGGCTTTAAATAGCATTTATACACTAATTACTTCCAAGTTATATCTTCTACCTGACCTCTCCCTTGAACTTCAGACTCAAATATCCAACTATCTAGACATTTCCTCTCGGATATCTTTTAGCCATAATAAACTTAATAAGTCCAAATTTGAACTGTTCAAGTATTGTAACTCAGTTTCTCATGATGTTTGAGTCAAAATCCTTGATTCCTATTGCTCTCTCACATCTACATCCAATAAATCAGCAAAGTATGCCAGTTATAACTTCAAAATATTAAGAATCCAGCTACTCTTACCATCACCTGCAACTCTCATTGAAGCCGTCATTGTCTTTTTGCCTACTTTTTGGTTATTATAATAGCTTCTAAATTCATCTCCTAAACCCAACCCTTGTCCTGCTATTCTCCTCGCAATGGTCAGAATGATTTTTTTTTTTTTTTTTACATAAGTAGATCATTTATGTTTAAGTTTTGATTCTCCGCTCAAACTCTTCCAGTGGCTTTCCATTTCATCCAGAGGAAAAGCCAAAGTTTTTCAAGCGGCCTAAAAATCTCTATGTTATCTGGCTCTGACCACTCTCCCTCTCTGTGTCTGTCAGTGCTTATTTCATACTCATCTGTTCCACCTGAACTATGTTGGAGACACAAACAAATTGAGGTTCTGGATTTGAAAAGAAAATGATGATTGACCAAGCCTGACTGATCCAGCAGCTCCAACATGCCTACTATCCTCCAAACGTAATTGGGTAATTTTACTTTCTCCCCCCCGAAAGTTAGCATTATCAGAGACTAGAAATGCAATCGAAGGAACTGTATATACAGTCTTTTATCGTTTCTTCTTATTTTCAATCTTTATTTTTTTATAATCAGTCTTTGCTGTCAAATCTCCTTATTTATCAACACAAGTCATTCATACGTCTAATATGTATCATGACAGAATGAATAATTCAAAGTTCCGCCCAACCCAAGGTATACATTCAAACCTAACCAATGTTTAAAAAAGTGACTGGGAGGCAGCTTCATAACATTTAATTCTTTAGTGAAGTATGAACTTCATTAGAGTGAATTAAAATGTCTTTCTTGGAGGTGCAGATCACTTTGCCTTTAAAGAGTTCTAACCTGGCCTAAAACAGAAGCTGGATTTGAATCTATTTTGTACCAGGATTCATCAAATCTATAAACTTTACATAAAAGAAATGTAGAATATTGAAACCATTGAATAAAGGCTTTTGACATTTCTATACTGGATATTTCTAAAAATCTACCATTTGTCACAATTTTAGCTAGTTGGTAACAGTAAATAATGCAACTTAGAGCAAGGAAAAGTTCACTGCCTACAAGTTTTATAATTAATTCAAATTTATACTTTCACAAAACTTTTAATTTATTTATGGGCTAAGTTTCTCAACACAAGAAAAAGGGTAGGAATTTCCGAATTTGTTCACAAGTTTGTCTTTTCGTCAGTATTTACAGCTCTTCTAGCTAAATGAAACAATCTTCTTGCTTTTTTTTTCACTATTTTTCTATCAACACTAAACTGATGGATTATTCTTCTTGATAAGCTAACCACATAAGGATTTGGGAGATTTTCTAAACAAAGAATAAGACAGACACAGTGAATGAATCACTACTAACCATTGCTGGGCTCATGGCCAAAATTTCTAATCCGGTATTTTCTGCTGACCCCGTGTAAGGACTCAGGAGCCTTCTTAGCATAGAGCTCTAGCACTGTGAAGGGCACTACCAGTTGATTTGACTTGGCACTTAATTTATATCCTTATCCTGAATTATTTCTTAGGATATCCTGATTACAAGAATCTAACCTCTTTTCACTACTATTGCAGACACTGTAAGGGACCCCACATGTCCCTTTGCTGTTATCACTTCAGTGAACAATGGCTCAACTTTCAATCACCAGCACTTGTACTTGTTCGCCTGGGGGCTTTCTCTCACAGCTCCGACTCCCTTGCTGCCTTGTGGTTGGCCAGACATGGCAGGGAATTAAGCCTAAGAGCTCTAGCCTCAACCATAATGGATGGGTGGTATCAATACTATAAAAATATCCCAGCTCCCTTTCCCTTTAACTGAGATAACTCTGAGTTGTGTTTTTTACCCCAGTTTCCAAGGTTTCTTCACTGGGAGTCAACTCTAGTCTCCTACTGTGGGAGCTGGCTTCACAGCACACTCTTCAATGGCTGTCTTCCTTTCTTTGTTCACTTCTTCACTCTCCTACTGGTGTTTTCCTTTACTGCCTTCCTCATACCCTAAGCCTTGTGTCAGGGTTTGCGTCTGGGAAACTCAAAATAAGATACACCTACCAGAATGCATTGAAAAGACGCTAACACCATGCACAACTCAGGGCATGAGATTATTATAATTCTTGGAGGAACGGAAAGCCTGTATGGTTCCTGTCAGATATAATCTCATACTTTTATTTTCCGGATTTGGAATCATTTACATGAAACACTTTATTGTTACTTTTCTTCAAATGCTTTGCAAAATAGCGTATTAGGTTTTCAGTACTGTGTTTAATTATTCTCAGTGAACTAAATTACAGAAGAATATATTAGCTAAGTATTAGGATTACACACATTTTAGCCAGGTAGAAAAGGAGTGGGATTGAGTAGTGAAATGAAGGAGGCTCACACCGTGAGAAAGACATTCAGGGGGATTTCAAATCACAGAAAACAGTACTCTGCATTGAGCCTCCAGAAATAACAGCCTACTGTGCCTGAAGGGTTGCTGTGAATATTGTTGCTGCTATTAGCCTTCCATTCAGACTCTCATGGATTTTAGACTCTACAAGACTGCATCACATTCTAAGGATATCCAGATGTTGAGAGAATATTGCCAGGTAGTCATTTAAAGTGTTGGAAGGCTTTATGTTACTCCATTTTCTCTGAGACTATCTATAAAAGTCATGGGAAAGCTTTATAAGACTGATAAAGATATAACATGTATGACTTCTTGTTTTTTTTTAAGGTCTAGACAAATCCTTTTATCTCGTCTCAGAGGGCTATGCATCCAACTGGCTATGGCCCTTGGGTATTGTCTTCTAGCATAAGTTGCCAAGGCAAAGCATGATATCCCTAGTCATTTTGACATTGATTTTAAAGGACCAGTAAGTTTATTTTTTTTATTTGGAGCACCATAGAGCTGCTTTCTCTGACAGTACCTGAAACAAATACAGAGACCATGCCTTCTATTTACCTTGCCCTTTCCAGCAGCACCTAGCATACTGCCTCCAAATAGTAGACACTCAACAATGCTACCTACTTGACAAAGGCAAAATGACATTAGTCCTCCTAAGACTTATGACCTCCTGAAAGAAATGTCTCTTTCACCCCACATAATAAAAAGCTGCTTGTGGCCACTAATGGATGAAAGGTTTTTAGCAGCTAAATTTCAGGTGTGTTTCTTTAGTAATCTCCCAGTCTGGAGCCCTCATTTTCAAGCAGAACTTTTTTAAAAAGTGGCTTGGGAAGAGTACATTTTTCCTAAAATTTTATTTTACCGTTATGATTTGGAATGGTTCAAAAAACTTCTTTGTGGAAATGAGAAAACCTCTTCAATAAGTACAGAAAACTAGGGTTTAAGCCTACCTCTCTTCCACGTTATGTAATTTTGGACAAATTATTTTATCTCTTTGAACTTCAGTTTCCTTAGGAATGATAATGTCTACCATCAAAAGCTTGTTGCAAGGGTGAAAAATAAGACATATGTGAGAGCATTTTTAGTATCTCATCCATGATAGTAGCTCTGTGAACAGGACTGGTGTCTGAAGTTCCACGGGCTCAGTCCTTCTCTGGGCTTTGCATACACCTCTAGCTTATCCTAAATCAATCTGGCAGATACCTACTCTCTCTTTAGGTCCTCAGTCAAGCTTCACATTCTAAAGTTTTCCTTGATTCCCCCTGGCAGATATAGGCATTTCCTCCCCTTTTGGAGCTGTGTTCATCTTGAGTGTTACTTGTTTGTTTGCATGAATGATTTCCTACTACTCTCTGAGCTCCTTGGTAGCAGAAACTGTCTTTTTATCTATCTGGCTCTGGTTCATTGCACATTGCTGTCCCCTAGTATGTACTATATGAATATCTGGTGATTGAATGAACATCAAGCCGGTGAATACCCCTCAATCTGGCTAAAAATGTTTATAAATTTTACACCAAGATCAAAATTCACCATTACTTAGGTGGGATATGATCCATTTTAGAAAGTCTAACCTGAATGGAGAGATTTTCCCTCCTTATAGAAAGTCTTGGTAGAATGGCCAACTTGTCCCTTCCTTGCTTTATTTTTGGTGTCTAATAGGCTGATTGAGGGATGGAAAGTAAGTGAGCACCAGAATGACCACAAATCAGAAGTAGTGAACATCACCCTATTCTCTGTATGGCCTGGGTACCAGCAGAATGCATGACACTGAATAAATGCTAAATAGTATTTTTAAATGAGTAGACATCAGTCTTCTCTGTGACACTGAGTAAATGCTAAATTATATTTTTAAATCAATAGACTTTGGTCTATTTACAAGAACTGAAAGTTTGGAGGGGATAGTCTGGTTATTTAGACTATATTTTACATTATATTTCTCTGAAATTCAGGTTGATGAATCTTCATTTCTGCCACCAGAAGTCTGTATTTACCCTTCGTGGTATATAAGTGGATGGCTATTTTCTGCAAACACTGGTATCTTTAGACCACTTCAATAGGTGCCAATAAGTCCCTTCTCATTTCCATACATATTATGTATCATTGGCAGCAGCAGACCCATCGGAGTGCAGAGCAATAGGCAATCTTCTGATGATTGATACTTTTGATACCACCCTGCTGTTTATTGAAGGAACTTGCATTGATTGGCTGCTCCAGGTGTCTGTTCTTGAAGAGATGGATTAAGTCAAAGGGGCTGGCTCATTGCTGGGTCCTTTCTATGCCACTGGATGGTGTGTAATCCCCACATGACTTACTTCTTATTTGTGCAGACTTTTTGCTAGTACTGCTTTTCTTTGGTTCTTGAGACAATTTATATATGTATAAAGGTTTATTTATATATAATATATATTTGGTTATAGAAAAATGTATGTTCATATAATTATCTGTACATATATAATAATATATAATAATACAGTATTCAAATTTCCTTTTCTTATAAAGATACCAGATTGGATTAGGGCAACCCTAATGGCCTATTTTTACTTAATTACCTGTTTAAAGACCCTATCTCCAAATACAGTCATATTCTGAGGTACAAGACATTAGGGCTTTGATGTATGAATCTGGGGGGGGAATGATTCAGCCCATAAGAGGTTACATAAGTGAATGTCCCATTTTTTAGGAGATACGTGTAGAAATGAAATATCATGATGTCTGCAATTTATTTCAAATGGTTTAGCAGGAAAAAAAAATAGTGTATGTCCGGATATGTGTAATAAACACACACACACACACACACACACACAGAGACATACACATACACACATTCTCTTTCTGTCTGTCTCTCTCCCCCTCTTTCCTCTATCTCTTTCTCCCTACTTTCTAGTTCATCCTTCCTTCTCTCTAAGGACATTTTAACAATTGGTGAATCTGCATAAAAGGTAATCTTTCACCTTAAAATCTGAGAATTTTCAAAATGAGAAGTTGGAGGGGGACAAGAAATATAAGACATAATTCTATTCCACAAGAATCTTATAATCTAGTTAAGAAATGGAAGGTATGTATAGATGAGTCTCAGACAAAATGGTAAATGATGAGACAATAGGCACAGATTACACAAAGGAAAAAGAATCTTTACTCTCCTTCTTTAGCTGAGACCAGAGCAAATTACATACAAATTAAACTACAACAACCAAATATGATAATGTGGTAGAAATTTGGCATTTCTCTCTGGTTCATTACTGACATTTTCCATTTAATAGATATGATCAGTATATTAAAAACACTTTTATGTAAAGTTTCTTATTATTTTGCTTGTTCTGAAATTCATATGACATATTTAGACTCCACATAAGATAAAGGGAATGTCCATACTGGGTGAAACTTGCTCTCTGTGGACATATCTATTTTAATTTTTAGCTTCTAATAATAATAATTAATTTTTTTAATGTTAAGATTTTTTTTTGAATGTCAGGCATTCTAGTAAGAACTTCTCATCTATTTACTTGTTTAATCCTCAGAGGAGCCATATAAAAATATTTATTTCTCTTCCATCCTGCAGGTGAGTTATTGAAGCCATAGAAAGGTTAAGTATCTTGTTCACAACTAATAAACGATCGAATCAGAATTTTAACTAAGATAGTCTTCACCGTAAGCCCATAATCTTAATTACCATGCTATACTGCACCTCTTATGATAAGGGAAGAACCATGTCTGTCTTATTCAGTACTGTACTATTTAATGGACAAAGTTTTGGGGTTTGTTTGTTTGTTTTTATTCCTTTTTCTTACTCTTCACTTCACCCTCATTTATTTTACCACAATTTTAATAATAAGTATGTTAAGTTTTATTTAACATGTTTATGCTTTTCCTGTATTTTAGTAAGGCTTGTTTACCTATAAGAACACAGACCCCTCAAACAGTGGTAACCAAAGATGTGATTAATATGATTAAATACAGTATAGAAATTCTCGAGGACATTCAATACCAAAAGTTTAATAAGGATTGATGGAGACGAAAGCTGGAAATGGATTTCATTATGAGAACATTTTTTATCAGTATATTCTTCCTTCTTTTTCCCACTAACAATTGTAGACTCCCTGGTTCACAATCCCAAGAGAAATAAATTTGATTAATTTTGGTCATTAGTTTATGTATAAGACATGTATTGGTTACTCTTGGGCCAGATTCCTATTCTTGAAAGGTCACTTGTTATTAAGGGGGCTGGTTGGGGAGGATCAGTGTGAGGTCACATAAGTATGTCCATTTTGGCCCATCCCCTACAGCAAGAATTATGGGAAGAAAATCACAATGAATTATGACTGGTAGAGCCTATTAAAACTCAGTTACTTTATAGGTTTTGTTCAGAGCTGCTTTCAACCTTTGTCTTCACTATCAGAAATACAATCATTTTGTTCTGTTTCTACAAGGAAGGCTCACCTGCCTACCCCAGTACTACCCCTACTCTACCAGTATTGTCACATCTGATCATGGATTATGTTAAAGGCTTCACTGAGGTTTACTATAGCTTTCAAGAAGCACTGCAACTAGAACTAATCACAGAATTCCACTTAAAATTCTCCATGATAAGAGTTATGTAGGTAGGATAATAGTTTCCATTTTATTTCTAATACTCCTCTTGATTATGCCCTGCCTGTTTTGGCCACTGCAGCACATTTGGTTGATGTCCTCAGAGAATCATCTGTTCTGAATGTAGTCTCAACAAACCATTTAGAATAAAGACAGTAAGATGAGATCACCTGTGTGGACCAATTGAATAAGTAATAAGAGCAGAGATCAGCCTCCTATCCAAATAATTTTGAATACTTGTCCCTAAATGCATTACCCTAAGCTTGCTCATTTGAACCTCATATAACATTTTCCTGTCAAGCTATAGCCTCTTGAGATTTTCCTACAGTTTGTGCATACTGGCTTGGCATTTCACTACTCTTTTAGTAAAAGCTTAGTATGATTTGCTAACTTGGAGATTTTAGTGTGCTATTCCTCTCCAACTATTTATCACAAATGTAAAAGAAGAATTATCCTGGAATGGATGTATAGAGATCTTTCTTTTTTATGTTTCATCCAGAGAAGTTTTCATTTATCTTTTTTCCTTTGTCATTACTATATCAGATCTTTATTCAGACAAAAATGGTAAGTAGTTTTAAATATACAATTCCACAAAATTCCTTATGAAAATCTTAACTATATTATATCCAATGGTGGCCTTTTATTTGAAAAATGCATTTGTATTTTCTCAAAGAGCTCTCAACATATTCAATTTATAGCTAGTTTCTAGCAAAGCTGTGGAGATTATGAAACCTTGATGGTAGACGGAGGGCCCTTCTTTGACTTTTACCATCAGTACCTTGCACTGTGCTTTCACATTACTGGGGCTCAGCAAGCATTTATTCCATTGAAGTTGTACTGTGCCTCTTAGCAGCATCTCACTTTTTCTTCTGTAGCCTAAAATGTTCAATTAATATTTGGATTCATTAGCTTATTTAGCATGGAAGTGAGGCTCATCAACTACGTCTACCCCCCAACTACCACCCAAAATCAGAGTTTTTTTTGGCAAATACTTATTCCTCCAGCAAACTGACGTGTATAACTTGAAAATCATGTATATAAACTTACCACTATTTCCTATTATTATCCCCAAACCCTCAATTAAAAAGAAACAGCATCATGTGAAATCAGAAGTGTGGAACAGAGGAAGGAGGAAAACATGTTCGGGTTGAGTATCTTCTACATACTAAACACTATATCTCATTTAATTCAGCAAAATGCATTCTTACTTGGGCATTATTTTTATAATTTTTCTTACGAAGAAGCTGGGGCTTAGAAGTTAAGTAACTTCCTCAGAATCAAATAGTTACTTGGAACCAGAGCTGAAATTAATTGGCACTGGACAAATATTAGTTGGGTATTTTGGGGTGAAAATTCAGACTTAATGATATTGGTCAGATACTTAAAAATTGGAAGTGATTTATATCTGACTTTAAGATTATACCATAAAGATTGTAGTCCTTGCTTTTTTTTTAATTGAAGTATAATTAATTCACAATGTTTTGTTAGTTTCAGGTGTACAGCAAAGTGATTCAGTTTATATATATATATATATATATATATATATATATATATATATATATATATATATAATTTTTCAGGTTCTTTTCCATTATAAGGTTATTACAAGATATTGAATATAGTTCCCTATGCTATATAGTAGGTCCTTGTTGTTTATCTATAATATTTTATATACAGTAGTATGTATATATTAATCCTAAACTCCTAATTTATCTCTCCCCCTGCCCTCGCCATCCTCTTTGATAACCATAAGTTTGTTTTCTATGTCTGTGAGTCTATTTCTGTTTTGTAAGTAGTCCTTGCTTTTAAATTGCTTATAATCTAATACTGGATTTCAAATAATTTGTGTAGTATACCTCATGATAAGTGAGATTATCTTTCACAAGGAGTTTGACGATTTCTTCATGAAATGAATTTACCTCAACTCAGTGCTTTAACTTTAACCAATTAACTTTCACTTTAATGATTACACTCAGAGGAGCATTTATGTACATACTGGTATAGGTTCTAATGGAAATGGAGAAATCTGTCTTAAAAAACTTCTCATAACTATTGATCAAAAGAGAGAGAGGAAGAGAGGAAGGGAAGATGGAAAAAAAATAAACTCGGATTACAGGTTTTTAGAGCATCATTCTTTGCACAGTTATATAGTGTGCTCACATATAAAAAAGCTTGTGAGTCTGTCGTGCTCACTCTCAGTTAGCAATTTTGACACACTTTGCATATGAGTGTTATCATCTTTATTTACACATGGAGGAAAATTGATGCACATGCATCAATTAACCTTTCACAGTCTCTCAGCACATTAGAGCTCTACCTACAGTTATTTCAATGGTCCAAATACTCCAGGAGAAACTTAAAAGTACAGTGTGGTTATTGCTAGCATTTGTTTATCAGACAAAAATATTTTGTATACTATAGACACAACTGATTACTTTTCCCAAAACTTTTACTTTCTATTTGGAAAAGCAAGGTAGAAAGTCTAAATACTGTTTTTGGTATTTATAAATGATAGTTAAAATTCAATATAATTAGAACTATAAGAATTTTAGTTTTTTAAGCGTGTAACACTACAGGAGAACAGGGAAATATTGAGAGGAAGTTGAGCACAGCACATTTCCATAAATGAAGAGACCTGGAGTTTTAAACCAAGCCTTGTAATTAATTATCTATATATGATACTGGACAAAGCATTTCATCTCTCAGGCCTTTATTATAATTTAATAATTCTACTATCCAAGGTGGAGAAAATATAATTTCATCAGGGTAGTATAGAGGTGAACATTAACTCAGAGTTTATTTTCATTTGGTACAATTTACCACTGCCTTTTGAATTTGATTTTTTTTTTCCTTTGGATAGCATCACTTGAAGTAAATCTTTGTTTACCATTCCTGATTTCTGGTTAGCAGACCCACTGCCTAACATAGTAGTTTAAAAGTGGCCTTAACACATTACCTGTGAGAAGTTTAAGGTCATATATGAGCAAAGAGAGAATACTTCTTTCTTTATATTTGCTTCTTTCTCTTCCCTTTTTTTTCTATCTCTATCTCTATGTCTGTCTCTGTCTCTGTCTCTATCTATCTCCCTCTCTCCTGACAGACTTTTTTCTGTTGCACTCATACATGCCTCAAACATAGTTAATCAACGCCCTGAATTTATTCGCTTCAAGCCAGAAGTCACTACAAGCTTCCTGTGTCATATTTTAAAAATCTATGTCAAAGAACCTGATTGACTCAGTGCAACCAATTTATTGGATGCCCAATGGCTAGGTAACCACCACTGGTCTAAAATAGGGAAAGGAGTCAGGGGTAGGAGTTACTGCAGTGTAAAGGAAGCTGGGCTGCAGGAGCTAAATCTTATGGGGGAAGGACCTCTTCCTTGAAGAGAAAGAAAGAAAAAAAAAATAGATCATGAACTGAACAAATATTCCAAACTGAATTTCCTAACCATAGCATTCTGTATTTTACAAATAATATCAACATAGCAATGTCAGAGACTAGGTTCATGGTGGATAATACAATTTATTTAGAATATCCTGGTTACCAGCCAATTGGGCATTAGGCCATGAAGCCTTAACTTAGCCCCACTAGATCACTACCTTGTTTTCATTCAACTGCACTCTTTTCATCGTTCTTTTATAAACATTTGGAAACACTTTTGCCTCACAATTTAATTTCTAAAGAGGTAAAATCCTATTATAGTGACTATGTAAAAATTGTTATTTGGTAATTTACCTTATGGAATACAGATGTCCCTGGACTTACAATGGGGTTATTTCACAATAGACCCATCATAATTTGAAATTATTGTAAGTCAAAAATACATTTAATCAGCTGTATGTATACATATATCCCTTCCCTTTTGGACCTCCCTTCCACCCCCCCACCCCCCCACCCCATCATCCCACTCATCTAGGTCACCACAGAGCATGGAGCTGAGCTCCCTGCGCTATACAGCAGGTTCCCACTAGTTATCTGTTTTACACATGGTAGTGTGTATATGTCAATACCAATCTCCCAATTCATCCCACCCCCCTTCCTCACCTGGTGTCTACACGTCTGTTCTCTACATCCGCGTGTAAAGCAACTATACCCCAATTTTTAAAAATGCATTTAATATACTTAACCTACCAAGCATCATAGCTTAGCCTAGCCTACCATTAACATTCTCAGAACACTTAACATTAGCTTGCAGTTGGGCAAAATCATACAGCACAAAACCTATTTTAAAATAAAGTGTTGAATATCTCATGTAATTTATTGACTACTGTACTGAAAATGAAATACAGAATGGTTGTATGGGTACAGAATGGCTGTAAGTGTATTGGTCATTTCCCCTCGTGATCATGTGGTTGACTGGGAACTGTGACTGCTGCCACTGCCCAGCATCATATGAGAGTAAGTACCACATATTGCTAGCCCAGGAAGACATTAAAATTCAAAATTTGAAGTACAGTAGCCCCCTCTTATCTGCAAAGGATACATTCCAAGACTCCTAGTGGATGCCTAAAACTGGGGTTAGTACTGAAGCCTATATATATTCTTTTACTATACTGGTGTTTGGGTAGCATATACAGCATGGATGTGCTAACAAAGGGATAATTCATGTCCCGAGTGGGACAGAGCAAGGCAGTGTGAGATTTTATTACACTATTAAAATGGCACATCATTTAAAGCTTATGAATTATTTCTGAAATTTTCCATTTAATATTTTTGGACCATAGTTGACCGTGGGTAACTGAAACTGTGGAAAGTGAAACCATGGATAAGGGGGGCTACTGTATGGTTTCTACTCGATGAGTATCACTTTCATACCATTGTATAGTCAAAAAATCATAAGTTGAACCATAATTAAGTCAGGGATTATCTGTATGTGTGTGTGTGTTTCATATATATGTATATATATATGAAACAGGTCAACTGGCAGATGGAGATTACATATATTTCTAATGGCTCATTGCTTTTATTCATAATGGGATATGAACTTACTTTACTTGTGCTGTTCCCTGTGGCAAAACAAAAGAAAGTTCGGGAACATTTATTGGAATTGCAGATATTGTAATCTTAAACTTCTGAATTTTCTGAGTATTGATAAAAATCATTGATTACTCAAATAAGTTTTCCTTTTATTTAAATCAAACAAAATTATTTTATAGTAGTCATATTTGTCTTTTAAATTGCTAACTTTCCTAAGTAATAATTTCACAATGCCTTTGTTGTCAGTAGAACATTTGACTTCTATTTCTCCTGTAGTGGTGATAGGTATTTCAGTTACCATTTGCCTTAACCATGAATATTTATCATATAAAA
Source organism: Eubalaena glacialis (assembly GCF_028564815.1). Classification (NCBI taxonomy): domain Eukaryota; kingdom Metazoa; phylum Chordata; class Mammalia; order Artiodactyla; family Balaenidae; genus Eubalaena; species Eubalaena glacialis. Next base: position 151,164,697 of record NC_083716.1, on the reverse strand, counting down.
ATTTTTCAGTTATATATGTTAGAAAACTCCATTCAAATCAGCTTAAGCAAAAAGGAGAAATTTAATGGCTCAGATTCCTGAATAAAACAAACAGTGCTGACTTCGGCATGGCTGGATTTAGGGATCCAGAATATGTCCTCAGGACCTCTGTTTTCTCCTTTTGGTTTGCTGAACAAATCTGGTTCACTGCTATGCTAATTACCAGTTAGCTGAACTGTCAACTTCTATTTTAAATTCTTACTTAATGGAGAGGTATTCTCCTAAATAATTTTTAGGCACTGTATCAGTCAGAGTTCCACCAGAAAAAAAAAAATACAACTAGTAGGATTAATAAATATGTATAGTTTTCTTGTAAGGAATTGGTTTATGCAGTTGCGGGAGCTAGCTAGTTAGATGAAAATGCTTAGGGCGGGCAGTCGGGAAGGCAGGCTGGAAGTTTTGAACAAGAGCTGTTGCTGCAGTCCACATTTGGAATTTCTTCTTCAGGGAAACCTTGGTTCGGCTTTTAAACTTTTTGACGGATTAAATCAACCCCATCCAGATTATCGAGGATCATCTTTACTTAAAGTCAGATGATTCTAGATGTTAACCACATATACAGAACACCTTCACAGTAACACCTAGGTTGGTGTTTGACTGAAAAACTGGAGACTATAGCTTACTAAATTGACCTGGAAAGGTGAATATTATAGACACTGATTTAGAAGAAAAATGTCATGAAGGATGAGCAGCAAACAATAATCCAAGACTTTTCTAGGAAAAATTCTAATACAAGATTTAAACAATCTGTTCTCTTTGAAAAACTAATTGGCCTCCAAGTTAGAAATTACTAAAATTGGGAAAAGATCACCGTGATTGAATAGACTATTTTTAATTCTTTGACTATGACACTAACAAGAGTTTGGTAGAAGATACTGCTTCTATCAATTAACAATCTGCAGAGTTACCCAACCCAACCATCTCTGAGTATTCAGAAGTTGTAAAGCACATTTATCTTCAGTGATCTTGCTCCTTATTCCCTCTAGAAGTAGAGGTTAGATACCTTAGAATTCCCTGTTGTATTCCCAGAACCTTGAGCTCAGTAGGTGCTAAATTAGTATTTCTAGGAAGAAATGATGAATAGAGAGGGGAAGGGAGAACTGGATAAAAAATATATTTCAATATTTTGCCGTTATTAATCATGTCATAGTGAATAACAGTACATGTCTTGTCTCTTACTTGTGAAGATGCATCTTCAAGATGAATTTCTGGAACAAATATTGCTGGATGAAAGAGATTTTAAATGCATATTTAATTTTGTTAGATACTCCCCAAATACCCACCACAGTGATTGTGGAAATAGGAGATTTCAGCAAACTCTCCAGATGATTATTGCACACAATAAAGTTTGAGGATCACTGTTTTAGAACATGGATATTTACCTTTTTGAGTATTAACCCTTTGTCCAAAAAATACACCTATAAGAATACATATTTGCTGGCATACTTGTCAGTTTGTACAGCCTACAAAGCTGGTTGTTGATGGAACCCCTAAAGGTCACCCTGGTCAAGAAACCCTGGTCTAACAGCATCTATCAATTATTAAAATACCTGTTTTGCCAACTGAGCAAGGACAGTTGTTTCCCTTCATCAGCTTCCTTTGGTCTCTGCAGTCTTAGCCACGCTTAGCCTGCCCTTGATCCTGCCTTTCTACTTAAAACTAAATCAAGAAATTTGAATAATGTCACTTATGAAGAAGTTATTGCTTTATAGGAGGTTTGCCTTATTTGTCCAAGTATATCTGCTCTTCGCAGCTAGGGAAGTGAACATCAGAGAAATCTTTATTTTCTACAGTGTGGTTTTATCTATGTAACCATATGATTTTATCATCACTGCAATATTATTTACATTTTATTCCAACAGCAAACCGAGATGGGCACACAAGTATAAACAATAAATAATATATTAAAAAAACTATGCCGTAGTTAAAGTTTCATTTTCACCATGCTATTTTTTCCTCCATTTAGTAAGAATTTAAAATAGAAATTGACAGTTCAACTAACTGGTAATTAGCATAGCAGTGAACCAGTTTCATTCAGCAGTCCACAACTTCATGGATACTTACCTTAGCTGCCTCTGAGACAGCCATCTGTGTTATTTCAGCTCAGAAAAATGCCTTTATAAACCAATAGGACTTCCTTAAGTGCAGAAATTAGGTTATACATCTCTGCATATTTCAAAGTATATATCGAATATATTGCTGCAAATATTCTACTGTTCCACATGAATCAAGTATATTGAGCATGAGCTTTTGAGTACTGACATCCTACATCCTGACCCCTGAAGGAGTCCTAAGATAGCATTGCCCTTGGTCATGAAAAGTAATGCGCCCAAACTGTAAAATGCATTCTTCGTATTAAATGGAATGACACCTTGAGATCTTACAGACAGGCAGACTTCCTGAGAAAAATCTGGAGGCTCAATATATTCCATAAATTTATTTTATGAAAGTTATTATAGTACTAGAACGCTGCTCTCTAATCATCCTATTTTCACCCAATTAACTAACTATCAAGTCCTGTTGACACAGACCCCAAAATATATCTTGAATCTCTCTCCTCTTTTCCATTTACCCCTGTGCTAATGCATACCTACCAAACTGGTATCTCCTTATCTAATCCATCCAACATGCTCAGTCCATCTTCCTCATGGGGAACATCATTACATTCTTAAAATTCCTGTTGATTATATAAATATCTTACTTTAAGGAAAGAAACAAAACTTTTGCTACATTCTGGGAGTAGATGGTCTAACCCCCTTAGGAATACATCCAAATGCTGTTATAATCTGGTATCTATAGGTAGGTAGAATTTAATATTGAGGGGATGCCATTAAAAATGAAAATTGGCCAGACACAGGAATACTAAATCTTATCATGAACTAATATCACTACTCCCTACAGGTTCTCCAAAGGGAATTATGTGCAAAAGAGGTCAATGCAATCAAACTGAGGCAAAGCCATAATTTATTATTAGCTAATGATTTGGGCCCAGAGAATTACAGTGAGCTACACTGGATAATGTGGAAAACCAACTTATTTTCATATGCTAGAATGGCCTTATCCATATTTTTTGCCCCTTAAACATAATTTTAAGTCTGAGTTTTAGATTTTATTTTCCAATATAAGGAAGCCAGTCCAGAGCTTATACAGATATAAGTAGATATATAGATAGAGAAACTTAGTATGGGCAGATACATAGTTAAGTTGTGAGCATACAATGCTGAATAAAGCAGATATGGCCTTTGTCTTCTTGGAGATTGTAGTCTACTTAGTAAACAGATCTTAACCTTATCATTGTATGTGTATGTGTGTATCTGTTTTATGCAATTAAATAAAGAAGGGTGTGATAAACAATACAGAATGCCATGAGATTCTATCAGGCAGACCTAATTGATATTGGAAAAGCAGGAAATGTCTTTCATAGAAATTGACATTTAACTTGAAAACTAAAGCCAAGATCAGAATAGCATGGTAGAAATTAATTTCCAGACTTGGAGACAGAATATGTGAAGTGGAGAGAGGAAGAAAATCTATGGATTGTTTAAGGCACTGAAAGATGATCAAGGTATTAGAATTTTATAGAAGGATACTGCTAGATGGCCAAGGTATTAGAAGCGGGGATATATATTACTAGATGAAGCTGGAGAGATAGGCAGAGACTAGAACATGCAACTGTTGTGGGCAGTGTTAAGAATATGAGGTTTTATTTCGACTGTTATCAGCAGCTATAGAGGGTTTTATAATACATAATCCACCTTGAGGATGGATACAGCCTATTTGTGAGACCCTCAAAAAAGGAGATGGTGCAAGATAAGAAGAGAGTAATATTCTGGAATTAGTATTGGAGAAGGCACTGGTTTTATATCTACTCCTGAGGTTCTTGTAAGAAGCCCACATTTTCAGTGACTGCTGGGAAAGGATGACCTCAAGAGATGCTAAGTTTCACTAAGTTTCAGTAAAGGCAAAAAGGTGGAATGAACATTCAAAGTATAGTCTTAGGATATTGAGGAGTTTGTGATCTTAGAGGAGGAGATTCAGAGGGCAGATCAGAAGGATTTGGGTAGGAAGAGAGGAGTTTGTATCAGTGGACAGAGGTTAGGCTACACTTTGAGCAGAGACCTGTGTAAATAAGGGTGAGAATATTGAAAAATTTTGTTTTAGATATCGATGGGTCTATAAGGTTTCAGTTACAGCCTGAGAATAATGGCTGCCTGAGAGTCGAAATGTTAGGCCAAGTATGTCATTATCTTTTAGGTGGTTAGACGGTAGTTGCAATTTAAGTGTAGCCATGGCTGGTAGGCATGAATGAGTGAACATAAACCAAGTGTCAGGCAATGTCAATCCAGGGAAAGAGGATTAGGTATTAATCCCACTGTGTCCCAATCTATGTTAAACACTGATGAAATATCTATGTGATGAAGATAAAAAGAAATCATAATACAATAATATGCAAATCTTTCTGTTTCTCCACTTTTTTTTATCACTTCCTTTTTACAGTGGCGGGTTTATTACTTGCTGAGTTAACTCCTAGCTCTCAGAATATGGAAAATGAAAAACAAATGGAAAGAAGAGCCTAAGAGACAAATTTGTTTAAAATAATAAAAAGATGAGTTAGAGGCAGTGTTGGGGTAAGATGGGGATTGAGAGAGGCTGTATTTGAATTTATGAGAGAGTTTAGCCAGATTGAATTTAGGAAGGACAGTTGGATATCTATGTCTTGAATAATATATTAAGTTTTTAAAAAATGAAGGAAGATGGTTTTAAAAAATTATTGTCCATTATTAACATCCTTCTTCTCTGTGTTTTCATGGGAGACGGCAGAAAAAAGTTTCAGATGCTTTCTATTTGTATATTTATTTTATATTTATATATTTATGCCAAGTTGGGGTTATATGAGGATTACATGTGAACATTATAAAATGATTGCTTTATATAGAGTTAGCATTTCAGTATCTATTTCCTAAGGCAGTATGATTTTTGATTGTTCAAAATCTTCAATGCAAGAGTTATCTGAATTTTCAAATAGAACATTAAACAACGTAGTGTTTTACTCCTGGCACGTTAGTTTCCAAGTTCAGAAACCCACTGAAGCCAGCTCAGCTGTATACGGATCTCCCAAGAGGATATGGAGACTCCCATGGGTTTACATAACAAAGGACCCAGGACTCCTGGGTCCTAGAGAACTCCTTGCCCGAGCATCACATGGCTCCTGCCATCCCATCTCTATCTCATGACTCCCCTACTTCTTTACACAGGCTCTGGTATTCCTCCTCTCTCAACGCCCCCAACCCCTCCCCACCCATGTTAGCACAGCTGCCCACTAGGTGAGCTCCACACTGTTTGGTTTGGATTAGTGAGAGAAAGGGTCTTAGTGATTCAGCTCAGCCTATGATTTGGTTGCAGTTTCCATCACACATCCCCCCTTGGCCTCAGTATCGGTAACCAGGGGAGGGATAATACTGGCACATAGGGCTGCCCCTCTCAGGAACACTAACTGAGTGGGACAGGTTTAGGTAAATAAGAATGTTGACTGACATATCTAATACAGTAACACTTCTGGCGGGATTATTAGTGGGAATGTTTCCAGAATATAGAGTAGCCAGCTGAGAGAAGGAGTCTGTATGTCAAGTTTAATTTCTGTGTGTTTATGTATGAACTGAAAAGCAAGTTCAAGAATGATTTTTCAAACAATGAAAGCAAAAACCCCAATCAAGGAAAAATCAATAAATAACTGTCTTGAACAGTCTTGGCTAGACAGAGAAAATAGTTTGTTTATCTTCCACATCCCTTAAGCAGCAGGAGCTGATAGAAATTGAATTTAAACTGCTAACTCCAAAGACTCATTACCCTTTAATATTCACAATTGCATTTTAGAATTACGATGCTAAATATTTAATATTTCTACTTTAGTTCTGAGTATACTTTAATTACTCCGTATAATGTAGAAAATCACTTTCTTGCTCAATTTTTGTATATACAATGGAAGAAAAAATAAAGTTGTAATACTATTGATGTTATTTGGATTACACAGTTATTTTTAAAACAAGACTGAAAAATGAAGTTACTAATGTAATCCTTGCTAAGAAAGATATCATTTTCCTGAAATATAAAGATATGAAATTCTCTAATTTAACACATGTTTAATAAACATGGAGGGTTTGCTAGGCCCTAATCAGAACAATGATTTTTTTTTTTTAATTTAGCAATATGTGGCCCTCTAGTTTTACATCTCACTCCCCTCTCATTTATTTCTTAACCAAAATCTTGTTGTGTAACTTCATTTTTCAGCAGTTAAAATGAATGATAGATAATTTCATTGTGAGGACTCTGAAAATTTCTAAATTCCATCATTAAGCCATAATCAAAATGTTAGGGGTAAGAATGATGACACAAAACCAGGTTTGACTATGCAGTTAAAGGATGTGGATAGGACTCAGATCTGTTTAAATTCACCTTTGTCCTTTTGGACAAAGTACAAAAGTAGGGAAGAATCATTTAAAACAGATATCACTGGGACAAGTAAGTCTTATTTTTATCAGCTAAAGAAAAAAAGTACATGTTTTAAGACATCAGTATGTGTAACAACTGCTTTGCTTTAAAGCATAGGGACGATTAGGGCCGTAACTCTGTAAGCACAGTGCTCTGTCACTGTCGGTGAGTGCTCCCTTGTTGACTTTTGATTTATGTCAGTCAAGTTTACCAACAATACTCAAAGTTTCTTGCTATCCCCAATTGTATAAAAAAACTTATATATCTGTAGTAAAATAAGACTAGTCATGTAATCAACAAAGATGTCAGATAAAATCAGTTTCCCATATTAGATGAGATAAGGAAGCCAAAATGACAAACTCCTATTTACTACAGCTGCCAAATTATAATGAATGAACTGGGTGAATAATTAAAAGTTTGAAAGAAATGTTCCTGTCCTTTATGAACTAATAGTTAAACGTATCTTAGAGACAGTAGTTGGGATGTTGTTTTATTTTAATTTTAATTTTTTTGTTAGTGGGAATTGAATAGAATGACATTTAAAGAATAAGTGAAGAACAAGAGAATAGCGATCTCAATTTAATTTCTTCTTTATTCTGGAGAATAAAAAATAATTGATATCGCAGGAAAGAACAGGGAAAGAAGAAATGTCAGTATTGCAAATCTGAGGGGATGGAGCATAGGACAGATTTGGGAATGGTCTCCACCAATCACCATGAGTTGGACACACGGATTGCTACACTGGGGTCTTGGCTGTACTAGAAGCAGCAAAAGATACTCGGTTTCTGGTGGGAGGAGATGCTGAAAGTGTGACTGAGAACCCTGGAAATTAAGAGAGTTAAATGTTCAGAAACACTGAATAAGATGGAATAAATGAGATTTCAAACCACCATCTTTGCTTCTTTTTAGGGAATTTATGGAATAGAGCATAGGCTTACCTGTTGGTTTCTAAGCCCAGAGGCAGAAACAATAAAGTACAAAACTATTACATTTCAGTTCAAAAAGCATAACATAATCGAATTATGAGAAAAATCAGTCAAACTCAAGATAGGGATATTCTTCAGCACAACTCACATTTACACATTAGAAATGGTAACATCATGAACAAAGGAAGGCTGAGGAACTATTCAAAATTAAAGGACTCTAGAGAGAAAAGACAGTTAAGTGCAATATATGATGCTGATTGGATTCTAAATTAGAGGAATAAAAGGAATTTTTAATATATAAAACATTGTTGGTCAACAGGCAAAATCTGAATAAAAGCTATGCATTGTATCAGTGTTAAACGTATTAATTTTGATAGATGTACTGTGGTTATGCAGGCGAATGTCCTGGTACTCAGGAGATGCAGGCTGAAATTTTAGATGAAGAGAATCGTCATGTCTGCAATTTACTATCAAATTGTTCAGAGAGTACTAGAAATAGCCAGAGGAAAAAAGGTGAACAAATGGTGAATCTAGGTGAAGGGTATAGACATTCATTCTATAATTCTTACAACTTTTCTGTAGGTTTGAAATTATTTCAAACTAGTGAGTTAAAAACAAAAGGCGTGACAAACATTTGTGTTATGGCTCTGACAGTGGCTATCCAAGTGGACTTTGAGCCAGTTTCATGTGTAAAATAGAAATAATCTGACCCTTCTATCTCATAGGTAATTATTAAGGTCAGTGAGACAATGGGGTTCACAGAGCACTATTTCCTTTTTCTAAAATTTGGACAAATATTTTATAAGAAAGAAAAGAGTGCGTTTTTTCAACCCAGCTACATTTATATCACAAATGAAATTTAGTTAGGTTTTAGATAATTAAAACTTTAGCTTTTGTTTATAATTATAATAGTCATACCTCAATTAAAGAATGCCCTGAGAATAAAGCTTTTGTCTGTAATAATAGTAGATAATTTTAAACTAAAATTAAACAGTACTAAAACAAGCAAAGAAACATCTACAGTCATAATGACCATCATAGTCAGGTGACATAATCATAATCACAGTCAGAATCATGTGACTCTGGGTATTTATTGCTTGCAGATTTATGGTCTTAGTGTTATTATCCTGGAGAATACTTCCATTTCTTGCATTTCAATTACAAGTGAACAGAGCTCAACATAGTCAGTATTCTGAAATCTGGGGAAGTTAAATTTGATGTAAAGACCACCTTTTACATCCCCACTCAGCACTAGTTATTCTGCTACGTGCTGGAAGTACAATGACCAATTCTTTACTGTTTCTTCTAGCTCAATGCCATTTCACATACCCAAAGTCCTCCTGTTCTCTTGATTTTACACTTCCATTACAATAGCAAAATTTTGGTGAATCATGTATTTATACTTTTTTTTCGTATTTTGGCTTAAGTTTATTCAGACGGGGAGATTACCTCAACCAGTTTTATTATGACCTGGAATAAATATGAGAATCACTTGAATCATTCCTGCAATACTGGTCAGTATCACTGAAAATCTTCTTGCACAAATTATTTACATTTTCCTGACCTCCTTCATTATCATCTGGTTCACGCTTCCTCCATAACTAAACTTTTCAAAGAGAAGTACCAAAAATTACTAGTGTTTTAACAAATAGCAAATTCAATGACATCTCGATCTATATTCTTTTTTTAAAAATTTTTGGGAAGTGATTGACCCAGCCAGCCAGTTCAATTCTTTATCATGGAACTTTTCTCCCTTAGGCCTCGATAAGAGTCTGTGTTATCTCTGTGACCATAACCGTGGATCTTATTTGGTCATCTTTCTTCAACAACACGCCTCCAAGGTTCTTGGCTTGGCACTCTTCTCTTTTTTTTCCTTTTAGAATCATGTGTAATTAAGTCATCTCAATGTGACTTGAGATAAGTTCCCATCTCCAGGCTCATGTTTCCTCTTCAGCACCATGCAGATAGTGCAACCACCTGCTTCATGTGACTATACGTAGTCTGTACATAACATGCTATACACAGTGGGCCAGAGCCTCTAACTCTCTATCCCAAAGCTAAGCTACCTGCACACCAGCATCTATTCAGTTCTGTGAAATGGACCAGTCAGAAAAGGAAACTATGAAAGGACAGGCATTTTGGTATGAGGTGAGGAAGAGAGTTTCTTATAATAGGAATAGTGGGCAGTGTTCTACGGTAAGGAAGAGGGAAACTAGGTAATTGTAACAGTAACTTGAGATAACTGTGAACAAACTGATTAACAAGTGAAGAAGGAGGAGATGAAAGATGGAAGCAGGAAGAGATAGTGATAGAGATGAGAGAGAGAGAGAGAATGAGCTAGTGCAAGAGTAGAGGTCAGAGCATTTAGCATGACAGTAAAACATAGCATCATATGCCCTTTTATTTGTTCTTCACTGGAATAGAAAGCTCTTCACCTGAATGACATGTCATTTGAAAATAATTTTAACTTATTGTGATAAATTGATCTTTCAAGAGTATTTGGGGAAATATATACTCATAATAAAATCTGGCTCACACTATCACAAACCAGTACGCATTAATGTTAAAAAAATGAGTCAAAACCTCCCACAGCAGAAAGAGCTAAAGTTTAAATACTCTTTAGCTTAAAAGATACCCCATATTGTTAGATGTTGCAACAATGTTGAGAAAAGTCACTAAAAACTAATTCACCAAGTTTGTAAAGTCAAATATTCTATACTCTAGGTAATCTTAATATTGCTCAGTCACTGGAAATCAGATTATTCTTGAGATTGTATTTAAGTCAAGGCAAGATGGTCTTCCATTTACAAATGTAATTTACTCTCATGAGTAGGTAATCTTGTTAAAATATTGTCAGGTTAATTGAAATTGATTTGTGTTTACTAAACACTGTGAATACTAATCAAATATTAGACACTGAAGCGTTGGAGGTATTTAAACCTTAGACAGACGCTGTTTGTGCTTCATAGAAGGATTTCTTGTCTCAGAAGTCAACATTGCTTTTCAGCCTTTTCTTCAAAAATTATATAAAGAGAAAATGAAAAGAAACAGCCTGCATTTGCTTTATGAAATTTTATAAACTGGGAATATTTGGGAGGATTTGGGATTGGTTTGGGGGGAATTATTTATATTTTATTTCCACTGCTACAAACAGCACATTTGCTTTTCCATCTGCTTAATTCCATTCCAGGTTTGCTATTCTCTACCACTCATAGCTTCACTGAGCTCCACATAATAGCTTTTATAGGAGACAGGCATTACCAGGCAATTTGAAAAGCAGGTTGAAGATAAAGCCTGATAGCTCACATGCCCTAGCCTGGTGACTTGGCTCATTTCTGAAGCTTATTCCAAATGGGCCATACACATCTCCTGTGGTATATGTGTATTGGCTCTATGAAGCTTAAAGAAACATTTCCCCTAATACAAAAATAAACCCATCATAATCATTGATTTTGGGGAAATTTTACAGTTGTTAGTTAACCTGCTCCCTCATGCCCTGCAATATTCATTAGCAGATTTCTCTGTTTATGAGTGATATTATATGGAAATGGTTATGGGAAGCTAACAGATGTAACCACTGAAATAAATTAGAAGGAAAAGTTCTGTTTTTTACAGATGGTTCTATTGAATATGCTTCCCCCCCCCTCCCTCCACTTTAACATTTAGTTTTCTTTCAACAGAAAACTTTTCTTTACTGACTATGGGAATGTGGCCAAAGTGGAGCGATGTGACATGGATGGGATGAACAGAACAAGGATAATTGATTCCAAGACAGAGCAGCCAGCTGCACTGGCACTAGACCTAGTGAACAAATTGGTTTACTGGGTAGATCTTTCCTTGGACTATGTGGAAGTAGTGGACTATCAAGGAAAAAACAGACATACTATCATCCAAGGCAGACAAGTAAGTAGAATTTGGTTCGGAAATGCAGCTAAGGTAATAAAATGGATCGTATCATACTAGGAAGAAGACTGAAAATTGCAGTGTTGGAAATTTCTTATGAAGTCAAGCTGCAGTGGGTCATAAAAACTGTGATGTGTTTGCTATATGGGAGAATGTTCTTTTCACAGTGTACTGTGTACTCCATAGTATGGGGCGGGAGAGGGGGCTCTCTCCCCCTCTTTCCCTCTATTAAAAAAAGAAAAAAAGCACACAAAACAAAAACCAACTGAAATAAATCAAAAACAACAAACAAAACCAAAAATGCTACACTAGTAAGAAAGAAAAGCATTAGAGTAGGACAGTAAATATGACCTACTTACTAAAAAGTAATTTAAGTAGTTCATTTGTAAGAAACTGAACTATCATCTGTCCCATGTGGCATTGGAGATATATATTTTTTTTCTGCTAACAATGCATATGCTGGCTTACAAAAGTATCATTATTATTTTAATAGGTTGGATTAAATTTTGCCTTCTGATGTATTCAGGTACTTCCTAAAATAAGAATTTTGTGAAAAGCACTGAGGTCAAAATTTTTCCCATCTGTATAGTTTTCCCCTTGCTGAATTACAAGTTTTTGCAAATAACACTCAGTAAACACCTGAAGAAGCTCTCTAAGTGGAAATAAGCCTTATTCACTAGTTTACTTTTTAAATTCAATTTTACCTCACTGATCTCACTAATTTTATGTGAGATTCTCATTCTGTGGAGCTGAAATAAGTGACTCTGTTTTCTTTTGCAGTGCAAGGCACAAATATTCTGTAATTGTCCTGTAAAGTTACTTTGCCTTTATAATCAGCTTTTAACAATGAAATGTTTTCACTTCCTTGGCAGATAAAAAAATGCACTAATCTGGGTGGTTTAAAAAAAGTGTGCAATATTAGAGGTGAGGTCATTTATTTCTCTCTCACCTTCGACTGTCCTTAAAACTTTGATTTCCTTGGCAGTCTAGTTATGACCTTAGAGGACCTAGTCTCTAAAATGATTATGATGGGCCTTCTTTTTACATATATGTAATTAAAATTTTAAACCTTGAAACAAGAATGAGGAATTCAAATGATCTTCCCCATGACTACTTTTAAAAGTTTTTTAGTATCTGAAGTTTTTAATTATCCTTTTTTCCCCCCATTTCTATTGCCTGTGTTTTGCTGGTTCCCTAAACATATGCTTAGTCTGCCACTACGTAATCCAAAAAAGATAAAATTTTGTATTTGTCCTGTAGGCAGAATGGTCTATGCACCACACCAAGCTCCTGCCACCTCTGTTGGGGGTAGTTAGCAGACCAGGCAACAATGTAGGTACTTTATGGTAAACAAACCCTTCTGAAGGAAAGCAGCGAGGCAGTGAGTAAAATTTGATGGCTATTGTGTGAACATGTTTTCTGCCCTCACCAGTTGCCCCCTCTGTAGCCATGCTTACTTTCTCTCCTGAGGCTTGGATTGGCAGTTACATAGACAGCAATGTGTTTAGGCCGCAATCGCACACTTCCAGATGACTGGCCCCAGACTTTAAGCAAAGCATGCATAAATTAAATGGCAATTAATGGAAGACTTCAGGTTGCTTGTAATTTTTACAGAAAAAAAAAAGTATTGCCCAAATCAAAATTGGGTCATAGATATATTTAGTGAATATGATGTCAGTTATGTGGAAAATATTATTAGTAAATACACACATGCCTCCCCCTACAAACACTTACTGGAGAGTAACACTAACATTGAAAATGATTATTGGGGCTTTAACATAGAATGATTCTCCCCCTTAATTCCTAACTTCCATTTGTAGCTTAGGCATGAAGAAATGAAATACGTCCAAAAACAACGTGAAAAGCCAGTCTTCTTTTACTCAACATCTCCTATGAGAGGATCAGGAATAGTAATAAAGAGACATGTAAGCTAGAAAGATAGCAAATCAAATGCTTTTGCTTAAGGTATAGAACTGGCATGATTTCCTACGTAGAAATTTTTGTGATTTTGTTCTATATAAAATTTTTTTACAGTCAAACCATGCATAACTTCTCAAATTCTCTTGACTACAAATCTATACGAAAAATACACTAGAAGTGCAATATAATGCCAAATGATAATGACAAATGCTTTTTCATCAAAATCTGTACAGCAAATCAATTGACAAATCTACCATACCTTGGTCCAGAACCATTTTAAATTGAGTATACTACAAGGTATGCCCAAAGGCATTGTGCCTAGCATGTGCCTTTTTGTATGAGAAAATCAGTATACGTATTCTTCCTTTGCTTTACTGGAAGCTTTCCATCAGTTCAAGAAGTCTATTCTTACCCACAGTCCCCAAGACCTGTGCCAAGGAGGAGAGTTACACTGTTAACTGTGAAGTGTCGTGGAGAGCAGTAAACATTGTTATTCTCAAATCAGAGTCCCATTTTCATAATGAATAGGCTTTAGAAAGAGTGCAATTTCTGAGTAGAATGCTGACATTTTATTTACAATTATTCCAAATATGTGATTTTGGTGTTTACTGTTTTCCATGCTGGGGCTACTATTAGTCTAAATGTAACCTGTATTTTTTAAAAAATGGGATTTTCAAAGGTGTTTTCTCATCAGTCCTTTCACAGGCAAAGCAAGCCTTTTACAGATTCTACATATCCATGGCTATATGAAAATGTAGCCCACAAAAATATATCAAATTTTACATAACAGTGCCATAAGCATGTTATTGAATATGCTTGAAAGTTTGGTTCTCACTAGGCTTTGAAAAGTAGCTACTGAACATGTTTTCTTAATGAAACATGAATAAAATTCTCTCCCATACATTGGGTAGTGCTTTAACCACTACTGCATAATGTTTTATTCTCAGAGAAAAAATTTAAATTAGTGAAATGTCAAACTGTATGAGAGAAGATAAATGATAATATGGTTGTGACTCTCCAACTATGGGGATTTTCCACAGGAGTAAATAGCAATCATTTTTTCTTTCAAGTTGAAAGCAACATAATTAAAAATCATAGTCATTTTTGCCCCTTTTTATAGGTCAAACATCTTTATGGTATAACTGTGTTTGAAGACTATTTGTATGCAACCAATTCTGATAACTTCAATATCATACGGATAAACCGATTTAATGGCACTGATATTCATTCATTAATTAAAATGGAAAATGCTCGAGGAATCCGAATCTATCAAAAAAGAACTCAACCAATAGGTAAGATGCAAGACTTCTTCATAGACTTCACAATGGCAAATTGAATGGAGATATGGTCCTTGTGCCTTTGTTTGGTGTTAAAGTGGGTGAGCCATAAATTCTCTGTTGTGATCGCAAAAATGTACATGTCTGCATGATAAAATGGAATAGAGCTCCCTTCCCAAGTCTAAATGACAAATTGTTCAGTTGCTAGTGAATCGTTTCTACAACCATAGAATTAAAATGACGGCTAGATTTAGATTCAGGAAGGAACTTTCACTCTTGATGTATGTACACAGGAAACCCAGATGCCAAGACTTTATGGAATTTTTTTATATCATTCTGGGAAACATTTCAAATTAGGTGATTTTCTTGCAGTATCTGTCTAGTTTTTATTGCAGTCACTGGGGTCTCTTGACTGAACATCCCAATCATTCCTTAATATATGCTAAATAAAAAATAATTTTTAACGAGAAGGCTACAACATTTCTAAGTATTCCTCAAAAACGCTAACTACTTTGCATTGTAGGTTAGTGATGCTTGTTCATCAATACCGTTTAGGCTCAATCATATATAGAATAATGTAACATACAAAAACTACCACCCAAATGTCCATCATCTTTTTGTGCTTCAAATTAAAACGAATTTAGAATTATCTAACCATTAACATAAATTCATCTTAGGCAATGTATTATCACATATACATATTGTGTTTACAGGAAATTCAAATTTTGAATTCTGTAGGTAACCTTATTAGAGTTTTATATTAGGATTTATTAATTCACCAATTATTCATTGACCATTTACTATGTGCCAGGAACTATTCTATGTCCATTGAGAATATAGTTGTGAATAAAACAGACCAAAACATCATTGCCTTTATGAGATTTGCATTGTTGTAAAGAAGACATAATTTTAAAAAAACAAGTAAATTATTATTCTATTAGAAGATAGTAAGTGCTGTGGAAAAAGATAAAGTAGATGAGTGTCAGGAATGGGCGTAGTTTGCAATTTTATATTGAATGGTCAGAGGAAGTCCCATTGAGAAGATGAAATTGCATGAAGACTTGAAGTAATTAAAGGAGGAGACAGGCAGGTAGAAAGATGAGCACACACAAAAACCACGAGGAAGAGCATGCTTGGATTGTTCAGGGAGCAACAAGGAGACCCGTAGGTCTGGAGCAGAGTAAAAAGAGGAAGAGAAGTAGGCAATTAAGCTGGAGAAATGAAGGAGGACCATAACAAGTAGGGCCCTGCAGACAGTTGTAAAAACCTTTGCTTATACTTTTAGTGAGACGGGGAGTCCTTAGGAAGCCTTAAACAGAGGAGTCTCATAATCTGACTGACTTTTTAAAGGAATCAGTGTGGCTGCTATATTGACAATAGGCTGTCAGGGACAAGGGTGGAAAGTTAGAGATGGTGGTGGATTGGACCAAGATGGTAGTAGTGAAGGTGGTGAAAAGTGGTTAGTTAGACTCAGAATATATTTGAAGGTATAGCCAACAGCATTTCTTAATGGATTTGATGTGGGGTGTAAATTAAAAAAGAGGCAAGGATGATGACAATTAGGCTGAGCAACTGGAATAATTGAGTTATTTTTGAGATTAAGAAAACTAAGTTTGGAGCAGACCGGGGGCAAAGAAAAAATGTATAATTTTTACATGTTATTTTGAATTTCTGTCATAAATTCAGGTGGAGATTTCAAGGAGGTATTTGAATATATAAGTCTGGAGTTCAGGGGCAAGCCCAAGCTGGACATAGCAATTTGAGAGTCATTGGCATATAGGTGACATTTAAAGCCAGGAAAATGGATGTGATCACCAAGGAAGTAACTATAGATGGAGAAGAGAAAAGTTCCAAATAAAGGACACTGGGACACTCCAACAATGAGAAGTCAAAGACAATAGGAAGAACCAAAAGAGGAGACTGAGAAGAAGCTTGTTAAATTCAATTGGCCATTGGATTTAGCAGCATGAAGCTCATAGGGATCTGACAGGAGCAGTTTGCGGTGAAGAGAATGTCTGGGTAGAAAGTATCTGGGAAAGATAGGAAGGAAAGAAATTGTAGAAAATGAGCGAGGATAACTTTGAAAAGTGTTGATATTAGGTGGAAAAGAGAAATGGGGAGCTAATTGAAGGATTGCTGTGGGAATTAAGGTTAAAATTAAGATTTTTTTACCCCCCAAGATGTGGAAATAATGGCACATTTGTATGCTGATGGGCATGATCCAATGCAGAGAGCAAAAGTAATGAAGACAGTGAGAAAGTGGAGAGTTGCTAAGTCGGGAAGAGGAGATGTGATCTAGTATAGAAATGGGATGAGACTGGAAAACAAAAGCAACACTCGTGCAAAAAAATAAACTACATTTCAGTTATCTTTTCATTTAGAGAATGCAGAATACAAAAAGAACATAGCACAGTTTTCGAAAGCATGTAAGTTTTAATATGAAAAGAAAATTGTCATATTACTCATCACAATTCCAAGAAAGTCGTGATTGAAAAGAAATATAATTACAGTAATACATAAAATCTTACTGGTATTATTCCTACTACAGCATTTTCTCTTTGACCTTTCTTTTTCTCATCCTCTCCATACAGTACTTTTCCTATTTTTGTTTCTTCTCCACCTTCTACACTCATAAAACATCCTTCTATTCCATAACCTCCACATGAAAACTCAGCCTTCTCCTTTTGACAATTATAGTCACACACACACACACACACACACACAGACACACAGACACACACACACAATTCATTTTGTGGAAGGGTTCTCCAAATGGCAATGGACTCAAAATTGAAGAAAAAAATGTATCTCAGCATTTCTCAATAAAGGTAATCACTGAAGCACATTTATCCTAATTTAGGTGCCCATATAATAGATTATTTCAGAAGAAATCCTTTCTCTGCCTAACTACCTAACCTAGGATATTTTAACAGTATTTTTTTTATATTTGCCAGAAAAGTGTATTTTTTAAAAGTAAAATAAGCGTGTACCAAAAAGTCATGTTACTTTTATTTTGCATACATGTAAACAGTTTAGGTTAATATAAAAGCATTTTATCTTCTCAGAATTTTTTTAAAAGGTAGACTTAGGAGGATTTTGGCAAATCCCTACCTTTTCTTTTTTGGGGTTTAAAGTCTTTTCCAATTGATTATGATACAAAATATTTGGGTATATAGATTTTTGCTAGGATTCCCTCTTCTTGCACTGTCAAAGTTTCAACATACTGATGCACATAATTATCTTGTCTTTGGAGAATTTCAAGCATGCTGTTTTTCATTTGTTGTAGTCAGAAGCCATGCATGTGAAGTGGATCCATACGGAATGCCAGGGGGATGTTCACACATCTGTCTGCTCAGCAGCGGTTACAAAGCACGGACCTGTCGCTGCAGGACTGGCTTCAACTTGGGAAGTGATGGCAGGTCATGCAAAAGTATGTTGTTGAAAATCAAACATTTGCCAGCAGCTAATGCTTCAGAATAGGGTTCTTAGTATTAATTAGGAGCATCAGCATCCGTAATAACGTGACACATCATCAGGCCAAATTTGCCTGTGAATGTGTACAAGCCATTTTTCTCAAAATCAGTATTTTGTTTGTTTTTTTCTCTTTTGTATGTGTGTGATAATGTGAATGAGAAACCTAATTGGGCTGTAGAGTCACCAAATTTATGGATCTTTGGGAACCGTACTTTAGGGAAGATTTTCAGGAAGATCCTTTCCTTAATTCCCTAAAGAATGTTCATGGTCTAATGAGCCTGAATCGTTGGTTAACCAGATTTTCTCTTTTTTGAACCAAGATGCTGCCTCTAGTAATAGGTGTGTTTAGTCCAACAAAAATCCACATTAAGTAATATTTTACTTTATCCAGCATTGGGGATGAAATTCATTTCATTATTTCACTTTCCAAGTAACTGGAGCTATACTAATTAAATATCAGTCTCTTTAACAATTTTGTTAAAAAGTTATCTAGTAGTTAGATATATCTTTGTTTTATTTTTGAAATATGCTAGAATAACTTAATTGTTCTTTATTTAAATAAGCTAGTAAATATTTTTCACACAGGACTTTTGTTAAGTTTAAATTTTTACACAAAAATTAATTAAGTTCTTTACTCAGGGTCTGCATAATCAGATGTAGTTTTAATGGCCCTCATAGAAATGGTGTCCATGTGGAGACTGTTGGTTTTTAGATGTCCCACAAATACCATAAGTTTTAAGATTATGATGACTGCTTTTTACAGTGTATATTTTGTCTCGATTTATTTTTGTCTGTGCTCGCTCTCTGACCACTGTCCTGCCATCTCTTTTGCTTTCTTATCATATGCTTGCTGAGGACTGTGAAATGAGACCTCTAAATTTGTTATAATTTTAAGTCTAAGTGGTTCAAATTCATAGTGCAAATACTTTTAAATTGAGAACCCAAGAGACTTAACTGTGATAAAATACATTCCTTTTAGTACTTTTTTTTATGTCCAGCTTTGTATCAAATGCTAGGAATGTAGAGACACCAGCTCTCATGTTCAAGAAATCCTCTGGATAATTGAAGGTTTTGTGTCAGAAGCCTCAAGATAGGGGTAGTTTTGTGTGCGTTTGTGTGTGTGTGTGTAACCAGCCTTTAAACTGCTCTGGTTACCACTTGGGAAGTGATGGCATGTCATGCAAAAATACAATCATGCACATTTATGCATACATATATACATGTGTGTATATATGTGTATGTACATTTATATGTATGCACACATACATGCACACATATATACACACACACACATATATATACACACACACATATATACACATAGATACACACACACACGTTTGGTGGAAGAACATAAGATCAGAGTTGCATAAGCTTCAATCATCCCTAATGTAGTGATCAATCAGGGTACATTTACCTTTAAATTAACAGAAACAATTCTAGCTATTTTAAGCAGAAAGGATCAAACACAAATAGATAGGTACTTACAAAATCATTGAGAAGCCTGAAGCAGCAGCTTCTAGACTGGGTCCTGGGAACTTTCCTCAAAACCACCACAAACTTGCCTGGCTTAAGCTGGAACACCTACCATAATCAGAAGCTAGGGCATCGGGAAGCCACAAATGGCAAACATGGTGTTTCAAAAACACACCATCTTAGCTGAGATCTAGGGATTAGGAAGTTTGCATCAAAACTATTAGCTCCAGAAATAATATGTCATACTGGAAAATAAAACAAAACATAACACAGCACAACAAAAAGATACCCTCTTCCTTGCCTCTTGATATGCAGAAAGGAAGAAGACTGATGTGGAAAAATCCAGTTTCTCCATTAGATAAATACCAGCAGAAGCAACAAAAGGTGGTCTCATTTCTATATTCCAAACTCAAGCTAGTACATCTGACTTTAGGTACTTAAATCGAAACTAGAGCCATGGCTATATCTGTGTCTGTGAAATGTAGTTTTTAGTTTTCTATTGTCTATGGTATAGGAAAACACATTAGAAGAAACTTCAGGTAGTGAATGATTGAAAAAAGTGACTGAATAAAACAATGGGAAAAATAGTTACCATTCTTATTTAAAATATACATACACATGCACACGTGCACATACACATACACACACATACATTAAACCAATGAAGTATTGTGCCAGCTTTACCAATTAAAGCATCAATTAAAAATACAAGCAAAGGGCTTCCCTGGTGGCGCAGTGGTTGAGGGTCTGCCTGCCGGTGCAGGGGACACGGGTTCGAGCCCTGGTCTGGGAAGATCCCACATGCCGCGGAGCAACTGGGCCCATGAGCCATAATTACTGAGCCTGTGCGTCTGGAGCCTGTGCTCCGCAACAGGAGAGACCGCGATAGTGAGAGGCCCGCGCACCGCGATGAAGAGTGGCCCCTGCTTGCCGCAGCTGGAGAAGGCCCTCGCGCAGAAACGGGGACCCAACGCAGCCACAAATAAATAAATTAAAAAAAAAAATACAAGCAAAAATAAATGTTAGCAAGAATAGATATGGTGAAACCAGCATTCTTATGCCTTGCTAATAGAACTGGAAATTGATACCACTATTAGAAAGACATTTGATAATAACATACAAAAGAGATCAAACTGATAACATCCTTTAACAAGTTATCCCACTTTTGACTAAAGAAATCCATTGTAAATGTATGTATAATAACAAAAACCCAGAAGCAATTTAAATATCCTACAATAGGTAAGCAGCTGACCATATTATTTTGCCTCTCTAGCAGGGAACATGATGCTGCCATTGAAAAGAATGTTTTGAAGACCTTTTAATGACACAACAAAGTATTGTTACATTTTTAAAAGTTAAGTAGTAAAATGCATATCTAAGATCCCAATTTTTTAAAAAACAAAAGTATCTATGCATATGATGTTGGTAGGAAATACGTAGGAATGTTAATTTTCAAATGAATCTACTTTTAAATAATGTAAGATAGTATCTTTAAAGAAAATAACGAGTAGGTAGACACTGAGAGGTTGTGAGAGTAATGAGAAAGAGGGATGTTAATATTCTTTACCTAGTAATTCCATTTCTGGAAATGTATACTAAGAGATATGGGAAAATGATTATCTCAGTGTTATAATAATGGAAAGATAAAATCAACTGAGGAATGATTTGGCAAATTATCATATATTATACTGATCATACTGAAGGAATGTAAGACAAAAATAATGGATCAGGGACTTCCCTGGTGGCGCAGTGGTTAAGAATCTGCCTGCCAATGCAGGGGACCAGGGTGCGAGCCCTGGTCCGGGAAGATCCCACATGCAACGGAGCAACTAAGCCCATGTGCCACAACTGTGGAGTCTGCGCTCTAGAGCCCGCGAGCCACAACTACTGAGCCCACGTGCCACAACTATTGAAGCCTGCATGCCTAGAGCCTGTGCTCTGAAACAAGAGAAGCCACCACAGTGAGAAGCCCACGCACCACAACGAAGAGTAGCCCCTGCTCACAGCAACTAGAGAAAGCCCATGCACAGCAACGAAGACCCAACACAGCCAAAAAAAAAAAAGAAAGAAAAGGATCAGAACAGAATATAATCTTAATGCTAAGATTTAGTAATAAAAGCAGAATACAAAACATATTCTCTTCTATATTAGTGTGCATTAGAAAAATAGCTAGATAAATTAAATTTGAAATAGTCACACCAAGGAATATAATACAGCAATGAAAGTGAATGAATAATTACTACAACAACCATAGATGAATATAAAGCATGTAATAAGAATAAAATTAATTAATAGCACACATGCATTCAAACACGCAAAATTAAACAGTCTACTGTTGGGAAATACAAACAACATATGTGGCAAAACTTCTAAAAAATGCATGGTAAACACAATAACCATATTATTGTATATAACCAGAGATACTGGTTGTCTCTGGGATGGAAGGGGGGTGGGTTTGGGGCATGTGCGTGCATTCTAATGTTCTGGAAATATTCTTAAGATCTATGCTAGGTACATGAGATTTGTTTTATGTTTATTCTTTAAATATTAACATTTTATAAATATTTATATATATTTAATATTCATTAACACTAATTTTAAAAGAAAATGAGAGAAAATATATAAAATGATTATATATTTTGCATTGAGAGTGTTGAGTTTATGAGTAATTACTTATTTTTTTTCCTCCAAATTTTATAATGTAATTATTTTAATTTACTAAGAATCTCACTATGGTATGGTTATCCAAATATAATAGTCATATGTATCCTCAGTTTTCTTAATAAAACCTAGTATGTTTTCCTTTCCATATGAAGTATTCCTTTCAAAATTATGTATACTAAACTAAGTATAATGTGCCCTAGCAATACGAGAGCCTTGCATGTAGTTTCATATAAAAGTCTGAAGGAGTTCATTCATTCTGTAGAAAAAGCCTCCTTGATTCTTGCATTTTAACCCAGGACACAGTTTTTTGTTTTGTTTAGTTTTTGATAAAGGCTGTGTTGTACATCGGAGTTACCGGCAGACAGCATCAACCTCTAACGTTCTAATTAAGATATGAAGAAAGAAGTGACACTGTAACTGGCATTTTATTTCAATTCTTAAAAAAAAAAAATCACATTTATACAAACTATAATATATTTACATGCAAGTTATGTGATACTGTGTGATTCTTTCTGTTTGCTTCTGACAGTCTGTAGATGCAAACTCTGAGTAGGGGGGATGTTTTAAATATTCTGAAGTTTTTAGCACTGTCAAACATAATGAATGCTACCGTTAGTATCTACAGATAGATAGATTGTAATGAATTATAAAATTAAATGTGCCAGATGTTTTAATAAATGTCCATTTTACAGTTACAAGTTATCCAAGGATCTGTCATGTTTTTGCTGTACAGTTACAGACAAAAGAATAATTAACTAAATATAACCTATTCACAGAAGTAATTTCTGTTTTAATTAAAGTAACGCAATTAGCTGGCCTTCTTGCATCGAGATACATTTGGCATATTTTAGGGTTTAATTTTTGGTACTGAATTTAAAAAAATGTTAATTGTGCCAGTTAATTAAACAGTGGCATTATGCAGGGTAAAGAAGATTAGGCAGCATCGGTTGTTTATGTTTGTAATCTTTCTTCTGCAGGACCAAAGAATGAGTTGTTTCTCTTTTATGGGAAAGGACGCCCAGGAATTGTTAGAGGAATGGACTTGAATACCAAGATAGCTGATGAATACATGATCCCCATAGAAAATCTGGTAAACCCTCGTGCTTTAGATTTTCATGCAGAAACCAATTATATCTACTTTGCTGACACCACCAGTTTCCTAATTGGCCGGCAGAAGATAGATGGCACAGAGCGAGAAACCATCCTGAAAGATGGTAAGTGACAATGTGTATCAAACTGCCCAGAGACAAAACATTTATTTAAAAGGATAAATCCAACGTACGTCAAACTAACTTTAACCAGAACCCAAGTTACTGTTGATTTTTAAATATTTGTTAATTTCTATTTCTTGAGTAACATTATTTCAACATGTTTTCCAAATACTAGCTTATTAAAACCTTCATTATAAAATTGAACTTGCAATTGTCCACTACATTATAAGTATTACAGGAATTAAATTGAGCTATTAATCCACCTTCATAGAAAATGTAGACTTACAGTTATATGTTTACAGTGTTATATGGTAGAACATAAGATTTAACAGGACATTGGAGACTTTTGTAATACTTGGTTCTCACTGGAATATTGGTCGTGTCACTCAAAGTTCATTTAAAAGATCAATGTTCCCATTGTCCTCACGATTCTTGCATATTGTTTTTTATGTTATAAGATATTACAATTGAGTTCTTTTTTTTTTTTTAAGATTTATTGATTGATTGATTGATTGATTGCTATGTTGGGTCTTCGTTTCTGTGCTAGGGCTTTCTCTAGTTGCGGCAAGCGGGGACCACTCTTCATCGCGGTGCGCGGGCCTCTCACTATTGTGGCCTCTCTTGTTGCGGAGCACAGGCTCCAGACGCGCAGGCTCAGTAGTTGTGGCTCACGGGCCCAGTTGCTCCGCGGCATGTGGGATCTTCCCAGACCAGGGCTCGAACCCGTGTCCCCTGCATTAGCAGGCAGATTCTCAACCACTGCGCCACCAGGGAAGCCCTACAATTGAGTTCTTTAGAGTCACCCTTGAAATAATATCTGCAGAGAAACTTTGTTTATACCTATTTTTATTTACAAATACATATGTTATTATATATAATATATAAACATATATGCATATACTTTATTAAAATCAGTGAGTTTCATAAATTACTTGGCTTAGAACAACTGATCAATAATGAAATAATATAACTTTGGTATAAGTACAAAGCATCTTTAATAATCAAGCAAACTGAATCTTCCACTGGCTGCTAGTTACCTTTAGGCGAGTTACTAATGATTCTGGACCTCAGTTTCCTCATATATACAGTTTGCTTACTTCTCAAATATTTAAAATATCCTTGATTTAGGGACATTAATTGTATGCTTATTATATGAAGGACACTGTGCTAGCTATCATAGGAGATAAAAGAAAAGTTAGGAAATGGCTACTGCCTTCAAGGAGTTTATAATCTACCTTTGGAGATAATATAAACTCCCCCAAAATATTGGGTTGGCTAAAAAGTTCGTTTGGTTAGTGAATACGTTGTTCAATAAAGGTCTTGGTGAAGATGAAAAATGTGTCTTTTATTTTTACTTAAAACCAAATGAACTTTTTGGCCAACCCAATATAAAGGCTCTGCAGCATTTAATTTAATAAGTTCAAAGCTGGCCCAGAGAAATACATGATTAATGGAGAATGTCTGTGTAATAAGAATACACAGGAAGGCAGAGGTGTCTTTATCTGGGGATTCTCAGAGAACTGTTTTGTGAAGGAGGTAGTATTTGGGCTAGATCTTAAAGAAAGAATGTTAAAAGGGGCGTATACTTCAGCACCAGGAATTCCATGAGAATAAACCAAAACAAAAC
The DNA here is from genome assembly GCF_028564815.1 of Eubalaena glacialis. NCBI lineage: Eukaryota > Metazoa > Chordata > Mammalia > Artiodactyla > Balaenidae > Eubalaena > Eubalaena glacialis. Next base: position 151,139,691 of record NC_083716.1, on the reverse strand, counting down.
ACCAAAAAGCACATGCTCCAGAAAGAGGGTGAGAGGAACATTAAGTGGGTCACTATTGGAGGTTTAGTTTACAGGTAATCATGACAGAGGAGCTGTGGATCCCAAAAGGTAGTGAAATTCAAGGCCTTAAATGTGAGGTGAAGGGGCTTGGATAAAATCCTGAAGGGGTAAGAGGAAATGCTTTTGAGCCAAAGAATAATGTGAATAAAGAGATATTTTAGGAGAATCAATCTGGTGGTGGAGTACAGAGTGAATCAGAGAGAGGAAGTAGAGAAAATAAAAGTAGAGAAATGGACTAAACTTATTTACAGCATGAGTGGTAATGCATGATGGTTTCTCCTGTCTTTTAGAGGGATTGGGGACAGCGTGAAAAGATTATTCATTCAACTCAGGTTCACTTTAAATCAAACTTTAATGATAAAAATACACCTTCCACAAGCGACAAATGAAGTGCTAAAATGAAAAATATCCCCGTTTTTGTCTTTTTTTATAGCTTACTGATTAAGGCAATATAAATCCACCATGACTTAGCCACCTAAGGAGTGTCTAATTAGAGTCAAGAGTTTTACTTTAAATTGCATGAGGCAGAGGCTGTCTGCCTACTTTTCTCTGTAATTCGATAACAAATAATAGGAACTTGACAATTTTAGAAGGACAATGAACTTGCATATTCTAAGTAGATGCATTTGGATTGCTCTAATTTTGACCTAGACTGGCATGTAATATAGAGGATTCTTGGGCTTTTTTCAAAAAGTGTCAGTTCCTGTGCTGTGACTGAATGTACCAGCTAATAATCCTAACTTTGATAACCATATCTAATCAGTGACATTGGGGTTCTTTGCATTTTACCACAGCAACAGAGGTCAATTCTAATGGCCACTTGACTGCCAGGCACATCTGTACAGTGTTGCTTTGGCAGTAGGAAGGTTCTGAAAACATTTTGTCGATTTTTACACCTGAAATATATTTAACATTTTGATTATCCTATACAAGGGACAGCTTAATGTCTTTTTATTAGTTTATCTTGCTTCTTACCAATAAGGAGAATAATAATACATATTATGCTGTGAGCTTAACATGTCAAAACAGAACTTATATTTGGCAAATGACAATTCATGATTCTTGGGATCAGAAGAATTAAGTTCTATGTATATTCACTCATTTAACTAGTCTACCAACTAACCTGGAGACTGAGAGGTAATGCTTGGGTTGACAAATGATTTTGTAAGCTTAGTAGAAATTCTGAGTCTTAGATAAATTTGTATAGTTTGAAGTAGAAGGCTTAACGATTTTGCTGTTTTTACGTAAAACATAAATATCTTGAACATATTCTTTACAAGCTCAGATCCTTTTTATATAGAAAAAAACAGCATTTTAAAAAAAGACCCATCTCTATTCATTCTTTTTGTTTTCTCTCTTAGAGTTTTATTGCAAACTTCCTAAATGTGATATATCTCATAATCTTTGTATAATATTGTGGGCTAAAATGGTACATAAATAAATAAGAAAGGAAAATTGCCCATTTGAAGTACTTACATATATCTCAATAATTATGGAAAATATCTATGAAATGAAGACATATTAGTGATTTAATAAAAATAGACTTTTATAAGGACAAAACATTTACCAGTCTTTATTGTGTTTTACTCTTCAGAATTTTTTGCCAAAATTTCTGGTAAAATTTATACTCTTGATTTCTTTTAATTAATTACTTGATTTATTTATTTGTCCAGTCAATAAATAGTCATTGAATGCCTTCCCTGAGCCAGGTGCTATTTTAGATGATGGGAATGCTGCAGTAAATAGGACAAAGCTTCATATTTAGTTTACATCCAAATAGTGAAAAATAGATAATAAACAAATAAACACATAAATGAACAAGATCATGATAAGTGCTCTAAAGAAATAAACAAAGATGCCAACAGCAAGCAAAAATAGACTAAGTGGTTAGTCATTCTGTTACCAAATTAGGTCTTATGATCCCCTACTTGAACCCTAGCCTGGCCAAGCCCCTGCCTCAGGGGGAAGGAAGGTTCTTTTCTGTTTGGGTTTGCACAGCCAAAAATGAAACCAAAGTTGAGATTGAAGCAGCACAATCATTATTCACTGGCCGGAGAATGGAGAAGTGGGATCTTAATCACAAATCAACTTCTTGCCTGGGGACTGACAATTAAGGCAAGATTTTAAGGGCAAGGCTAATGAGGGGGAAGTGTATGCATTGGTCTTCTGGGAATAGGTGGGTTCTTCCTGGAACTGGGGTGTCACCTCTTTTCTGTCCTTGTATGGTCCTCTGGCATCTGGGTTGGAAGCAGGTTGAACCATCATGGGCAGACAGACAGGGGTCTTACTATTACAATGAGATGGTAATGAGGTGCAGGGTGATATTTGTCCCACTTTTGAAGTTGAACCAGCTTGCACCAGTTTTCTTATAGTGAGACTCTTGTTCCTGTGCTGTGAACACAGCTAGAGGATATGGTTAGCTGTGGTTTTCTGCAAATTTACCTGGAGGGAGGGCCAGGAGTATGATTCTGGGGCAATAGCCTTGGTAAAAATTCTTGCAGATATAATTGTTACGCTCTCTAAGAGGACAAGATAGATGTTCTTTATAAGATTGTATTCATGTTTAGATTCTTGAATGTCTTGTCCAAGATTCATTTTTCATGGCAGAATGAATTATAATTTCCAGCAGAAAGGAAAAAATACAAAAATGATAACTTAGTATTCAATTTATTATTGCATATATTCTATTAGTGCAGTACTTGGTTTTAAGCTGTATAAATTAATTATACTGAGATACATATATCCAAATAGAAGGTATGTTAAAATATCTTTCACATTGTTTCATATCTTTAAAGTATTAAAAAAAAAAAACACTCAAAGCGTTTTTCCTGAGTTTGAAAGTTATTAATGCCTGCAGCTGTAACAGAAAAACTGTAGTTTCAGTAGATCCCATCATTAAACTGCAGACTTGAGGTCACCAAATTTGTGGTAATTTGTAACAGTAGCCACAGGAACTAATGCAAAGCATGTGCTCTGAACCGCTTTGCTATATGGACCTTATGTATTTCTTTTTTTTTTTTTTTTTTAATTAATTATTTATTTTTGGCTGCATTGGGTCTTCATTGCTGCCTGCGGGCTTTTCTCTAGTTACTTCGAGCGGGGGCTACTCTGCATTGCAGTGTGCAGGCTTCTCATTGTGGTGGCTTCGCTTGTTGCAGTGCATGGGCTTCAGTAGTTGTGGCACACAGGCTCAGTAGTTGTGGCTCGCGGGCTCTAGAGCACAGGCTCAGTAGTTGTGGTGCACGGGCTCAGTTGCTCCGCGGCATGTGGGATCTTCCTGGACCAGGGCTCAAACCTGTGTCCCCTGCATTGGCAGGCGGATTCTTAACAACTGCACCACCAGGGAACGCCTGACCTTATATACTTCTTAAGATGGGTTCTATTTGATTGAGATCTGGAGTAAGTACACATTTCCACACCTCAGAGTCTTCCCTTAACTGAAGATACTTACAGGATCCATGAAGTTAGAGAACAATGAATAACTTTGGGCAGCATGGAAGAGAGGCTGTCTGTTTTGATATGAATAGAACTGTAGCCAGGAGTTAGGGAGGCAGTCTCTGACAAACATATCTTCCAAATGACATGTTTAAAGGTTATCTGTTGACATAGTATCAAAGTATCAAAGGGTAGTGCCATATTTATGTTAAATATTTATTGCCTGTCCAGCATCTGAAGAGTCAAACCCTATTCTTCAGCTCAGTTCTATCCAATTTTGTGTTGACATATATGGTATTATACCTGGGCCATGAATTATTATTTGATAATTCATCATTGTAATACCGCTACCACCACCACATACACACACATACACAACCACCGACTTAAGACACACTTCAGAACTCCAGAAATATTCCCAGGCCTCTATTTTAACCAGGGCTAGTGTGGCCACTCAAAACAGGTTATAGGGTGCAATCTGTTCCCAGATGACACCTACCTGAGAGTAAGACTATAATTTTCTGTATCTAGAGATCACCATTTGTTCTTGGATTTCAATGAACTTCACCATTCTATAATTCTCTAGGAATTTCTAGTGTCTCATAAAGATCGAGTGTTACAATTGATGAAACAAACCTGTTGAGATATCATTAATAAATTATGTTAGAAAGTTCCCATGAACGTTAAATAGTCATTATGCCTTGCAAAACATTTTAAAATTAAGAACAAGCCTTTACTCTCTGCTGTTAGATTGCAGGTGAATATCAATCTCATTTTTTCTGACTTTAATTCTGACTTTTTCATAAAGAAAAATTCTGAGGGATGTAGACTCTGACCAACCATTAAAGGAAATAATGAATACATTTGTCAGTCATGAGACATTTCTTAATTAAAACTGTTAAGAAGAGATTTGCAAACATTTGCAACTTTTGAGAATCTAATGGTTATTGTTGTCCTGCTGAGTAGCAAGGTTATAGCCTATTTGTACATAACTGACTCTTGCTGACTATCAATAAGATGTTTTCCCAGAATGCGCAGGAGATTGGAGTCCTGAAAACATTGGTTCAATTTCATGTTTAGTTTATATATATTTCTCATAATTTCTGATGTTTCTCAGGAAGTATATGAGATATTGGAAAAAAACTTTAAGCCAATATATCTGTTTTTGTCAGAAAAGTTGACATGGATATGAAGAGATTGAAATCTAGGTTCTAAAATATATTAAGTCATAAAAAATGGAATTGGCCATGTTGCTAATAGGTTATAGTAAACATGGAAGAAAAGATATCTTTCCCTTTATTTGTTTCCACCCAACATAGGCATATATACACATGCACAAGCATGGACAAATACAGCATACTACACACACACACACACACACACACACACACACATACACACACATACACACACGAGTTCAGAATAGCCCTAGAAGTTTCTATAAAGAAGTCTATTATCTTGTAAATGTTTAATTACTGGTAAGGTCAAAAGATAGAATGTGAAAATATTTGGTAATCTCCAAAGTACCAATTGAAGTATTATTACAAATGTGATTGTTACATCAATAAATATTCTGATCAGTAAAATTTGGGGGCACTTTAAATAAATTTCCAGTTTTACCATGAATTAAACAAAAAGAAATACATTCAACCTAATTGCTTAATTATTCTCAGCATTATGTAATCTTTGTTACTTCAGAAATCACTTGGGAATCCTCTGTTAACCTAGGACTAATATTCTAATCACTGACTGTAATTGTACTTTTGTTTAGGTTAATGCAAATTTCTGATGAAAAAGAAAAGTTTAATAAATCAGTCTTGGCAGACTTTACTATGGGGGCTCTAAAATAGGAAATGCTAGCTCAAATTGTGGGGACAGTTAATATCCACAATGCCAGCTGAGCAAGTTCCCTTGAAACTAGCCATTATGAGAGGATTTTAGGGGGTGATAATAGTCATTGTCTGTAGAACACGTATGTCAAATAATGTGACTCTGCCCTATCTAAAGTGAAGTTTTATTTTTGCCTTTCATTGACTATTAAAATTTATTCAGTAGAGTGAATACTCTTACCCCATAGCAAAACTTGGTCAAATCCCAATCCTTTCTGCTAACAACGAGGCAGCAACCAGACCTCTCGGTCATGTTAAGTCAGAAACACAGACTCAATTTGGGAATGCCCACTCCACTGTATATACATATGTCACAATTCAAAATTCACTGTATCATCAAATCTTCCCTGCTCCCCACCTGTATTGTCTTCTGGCTAGAAAAAAGGAAAGGAGGGCATATTTCGTTCATTCTTTCTCTGTCCTGCATTTATTTTCCTTGCCACCCCTCCCAGCTTGCTAGTTAGTTTCCAATGCCCACTCACGTCTCAACATTAGTAGGAAGAGGTGAGAGGGTAAGATTGGTTAGGAGTGATAAGGAGATAGCAAAGGTCCTATGTGAACTGGTTCCATTATAAACTGACCTCTCTCTGAGACTGCCAGATCTTTAAAATCACTCTTGGGGTGTGTATATGTGTGTGTCTGTCTGTGTGTGTGCATGTGCAAGCTGTTTGGAGGTTGTCTGCTAGATCCCTCTAATTACATTTCCCTTGGCCAGAGTGCATGAAACTCTATGCCTGTGACTCTGCATCTTTGAATAACGGGTTCCCGTCCATCTTCTGATTGTTTGAGTCCCTGTAACCAGCCAGATTGCACACATCCCTATGCCAACATATGCTCCTGTGTGGTCCACATATAGTCCCCAAAATTATCTGTAAACCTTCTGCCCCAATAAACTCTGCAAGTGCAGATACAGTGCAAATCAACCCCCACTAAGTATTCTGCTACCAGAGTCCACTTGAGCTTTTTCAGGTGTGAGACTTTCTCAGGTGTGAGTTTTGCACATTTGGAAAAACCAACAATTCAAAGATCTCTCAGAGGCCCCATAGAAAGCTCCATCACTAGAGTTGAGGTAAAAAGTACCCTTCCATTCTCTCTTTTCTACCACCTTGGGGGATTGAAGGGTGGGGGCTAGAGACTAACAGAACAGCAGCATCACTCTCCAAAGAAATCTCCTAAAACCCTCCCCTGTTTACATTATGTTCCCTTTACCCCATTGATCTGGTAGAGGTGTCTAAGAGTTATGGAAACAATTGTGATCTGGTTGATTGTAAAATATGAGGATTTTTTTTTTCTCACACTCACTTTGATTTTTTTTTTATCATTTTGTCTTCTAATCAAAGCTTTAATTTTAACATCCCATTACAAATATCACAGTGAGTTAACTATTGCTCCTGATTCTGCAAGAGTGATCAACCAAACTGCGGGATGTCCTAATAGTCATTAGGCAGTGGTCCAAATGACACCTGCAAAGGAGATATAAGAAAAACAACAGTAAGACTATTTTGAAAATTCACTTAAAGATGGCAACAGATAGTATTTTCACTCATCTTTATATGCCTAGTTTTTAAAATTATCTGATTTTACTATCACCTAGATTCTTAGTTTTTCTTTTAAACTTTAAAATAGTGATTTTGCAAGGCTTAGAATTGAGACTTTACAAATTAAGAAGTGTAAACAACAACATAAAAACACATACAAAAAGCTCTCAAGAGGTTCATGATGGTGCCATCACTGGGCATGAGGTGAATGAGCATCTCTCATACTCTTTTCTTTCCTCCAATTTTAATTATCCAATTGTAATAACTCAGATGTCACCTTTGCCTATATTCATGATTGTAAGGAAAACCAGATGTGACATATTTTCTAAAATTTTGTGTTTCAGTGAACAGTATCATCCGACTTAATTTTCTGTACAAATTCTTCAGAATGACAAAATATATGAAGGTTGTACCTACAAATTAAAATTATTTCCAATCCCAGACTGACACTAGCTCTCAAGATGGATGAAAAGATTGCTTATTCACAATGCATCACAAGTCCTAAAATTGTTCCTATTGATCAGTTCCCATTGCTTACACTATTTTATCTTACACCCCAAAGAAAATTATGTTACTTTTGGATACGTGTCATGATTTGTGGATTGTGCAAGTTGGTTTATGGGGGGTGTGCTCTAGCCGTGGGAACCTATAGCACCTGGGCAGGAGTATATACATCCCATACCTGCTCCATCACAGATTGATTTTATGACAACCTTTGCTAGATACAATTAAGTGCAAAAATCTGAGATTAAATGTCAGTCATATTTGTTATTTGGTATCATGTTGATAAAAATCTTTAAGAAATTAATCTTTTTATTTTATTTTTTCCTAAACTAATGACTGAACTAACTGGTATTTTTGTTGTTGTTGTTCGATCCAAAAATGGCTGCAAAATTTACTCTAAACATTTGTATTTTTCTCCTGATAAACTCTAGCTGTGTTTATAATTGTATTTTTAAAAATAAGGTTTATTACAGTATAATTTATATATGGCAAAATTCACCTTTTTTAGGTGAACAATTCAATATCTCCAGTTGAATAACCACCACCACAGTCAAGTTGGAATGTTCCCGTCACCCCAGAAAGTTCCCTTAGTTTCTAACAACCACTGATCTGATTTCTATTCTGATCTATTTTTCTACAGTTTTACTTTTTCTGAAATGTCAGAAAAATTTAATCCTAAAATGTATAGCCTTTGAGTTTGATTTGCTTTACTCAGATGTTTTTGAGATTTTTCCATGTTGTTGAGTGTATCAGACATTCATTTGTTTTTCACAGTGGGTCGTATTATGGTGCATGGATGCACCACAAAACTTTTATTCTTTTACCAGTTGATGTTCAAATGGGTTGTTTCAAGTTTGGTCAATTTTGAAGAAACCTGTCATAAACACTTGCATATAGTACATTATATGGACATGTGTTTTCATTTCTGAAAGTGGATTGCCTACCGGTATGGTAAGTGTATGCATAACTTTATAAGAAACTGTCAAACTCTTCAATCTGTTCAAAATGTTTTTCCAAGTGACTGGGTCATTTTGCTTTCCCCACATCAAGGTTTCAGTTGGTCTGCTTTTTCGCCAGCACATAGTATTATTGGTCTTTTTTTCATTTGAGCCATTCTGATAGGTGTATGTTGATAACTCAATGTTTAAATCTGAAGGTTTCCATATCAAGGCCATCTTAAGGTCTGATTTTATTTACACTTTACTTCTTTGGTTGACCAGTTTATCTCAATGGGTTGTTTGTCTTTTGCTTTCTGTATGACTCTTAATTTCAAATAATTTATGTAGGAAAACCTTGGAAACTTAAATAAGTAAAATGTAGGCCAGGAGCATAGGTACATTTCTTCTGTCAGTGTGTTAGTGTGAAGAGCTTGATCAATCTATTCAGTAATTTCACTGGGTTTGGATTTTGTTCTTATTATAGTTACCTTTAGTAAACCAAACCTTTCAGATCCTTCAGTGATGGGCTGATTCTACCTTATGCTTAGTAAGTATCCTGGAGTGTGCCTGCTCATTCTTTAGCTTTCAATAATCCCTGCATGGCTGCCTCACTGAGGGGTCTCTCTCCACACTCTTGCCCTTTCCTTAATTGTGACCTGTTAATAAGTGGGAGGCTCATGGTGGTAGACAAAGCATTCTCCATTCTCTTGTCTGGTCTTTGGTCTTATTTAGATTCTGTGGTTCTGGGCTTTGGAGATGGGTCTTTCCATGCATCTCTTCCCTTGTCAGCCAATATCTACCATGTGTCTGTAGGAGGTCTTGGGCAGGAGATAATCTTTTGCTCCATGCCCCAAGGTAGCAAATATCTGTTGTTGTTGTTGTTTTTTGTTGTTGTTGTTGTTTTTGGTATCAATTCAGAATTCTGGTCCAAGCATCTTTATTGTACCCACTCTAGGCACAAACAGCTTTGCTTGTACTCTTCCCTCAGTGTCACTGTACCTTTGTTTTGGACCACTGACAGTAATTTCTTACCCTTCTCCAAGCATTACACTAGAGTTGCTTGTTGTAAGTAGCAAACTTGTGGTGGGACCAGGGGTGTTTCTCTCAGGGTCACAAGGCTTTGGCTTCTACCCCTCCCTCAATGGCTGCTTATCTCTGCAGCTCACCTTCCCTTTGGAGAAGGGAGGATTTCCTGCCCTTTTTTTAGTGGCAAATGAATTTATTTTCTATACCTCCCTCACAGGCAGTGAATCTTTGTCTTGCTTCTGGGAGTGGGGTGGTCTCCTTCCCCTTCCCCAGTGATTTAAGGGATTTCTTTGTATGAGAGAAAAGTCTAGGGAATAGGTTGGGTTTTATGTCTGTGAAGCACACAGGGCTAGCTCTCAGTTCTCTTTCTATGCCTTCAATATTTCTCTTGTGAACTCAGTGAAAGAAATCCTTTGTGTCACGGTTTCCCAAGAATTCTAACGTATCACATTAATTCACACTTGGTTTTTAAAATTATTTGCCATTTTAACTTTTTTAAAAGACTACATTTATGTCAGTTGCCTCTTCCTCCTATGCTCTGGCAAAGGTACAACAATTCATGTGACCCGTTTTTACTGGAAGAGGCCTGTCACTCTGGATTTCTTTTCATTGTGTTTCCTTGGGATCCCAGCTTTTATTTGGACTCAACAAAAGTTGTAATCGTGTAGATTATTGGTCTTTCTCTCATTGTTATGTGTTTCAATATTCTTTTGTGGGTTTGTGCATCCTAAGTGAAACCTAATTCTTCATGTCTATAATTCATTAATACAAATGGGAATTTGAAGAATAAGATAAAAATATTTTTAAAAACTGCTTTTTCTTCCTTCACCTTAGCATTAGAATCAATTTTTAAAAGTAGCCGAGTTCTGCTTATGAATAAATGTGAATCCCTTGTGATGCTTTTAAACATCAGCAGTTTACACATAAAGACATTTCATTTGATGCAAAAATATTTAAGTGTTTTTTACTTTCAATAAGCTCATTTTGTATTACATTTTAGCTAAAAATAAATAAATGAAGTAGTGATGGGAGTTTTCACTTTGCAAAAAGAAAAATTGGTTAATGCATTACATTATCAGAAGAAAAATCTGTTACTATTAAAGAGATGGTACAGGATGATATGATTAAGGGTTATCTCAAAATCTGATTCTTATTTATTGCTAAGATTTCTAGTCATATACCTATATAAAACATTATTTAATTGCCAAAGATGCCAGATAGTAGGTGAAGTGTTCAGTAAAAATGTAACTGTCATTCTGAAAGAGTTTTCATTCTATATGAATGCATCTGTCAGATTACAAATGGGGCAAAGGACTAAATATAGGAATAAGCAAACAGTTCACCCTGACTTTGCCCTCTATATCCAAGAAAAAAAAAAATCACTGAAAAATATTTTTTAATAGAGTAAATTGATACCAGCACTGCGAAATTGAAGAGTATATCATCAGTGATCAGAGATGATGGGAATTTCTTAGCTAGAGTGCAGATTTTACCACATTGACTAGACCATGAGAAACCATAACCTAAAATATCCTAGGTGTAAACTTCAAATATAAGAATTGAAAAGTAGAACCTTATGGTCCTCATAAAAACTGAAAGAAATGAAAAAAAAAAAGGTCTTAAGATGATCTTTAGAGCAATTTAATAATTAAGCAAACTAAAAATAATAGGTCCAGATCAATCTACCCCCCCAGCATTAATTATACCCTTCAAAAGCACACACAAAGAGTGGATTGGGGTGTGTTTATTCATTTAACAGAAAATAATACTGGATAGCACTTAAAGATGCATGAAGTAATGGCCCCAGGCCATACAACCAGCTGTGTGGAGAGATGGCCCTGACCACCAGGAGGGCTTCAGCACTCACATGATATCGGGCATCACAACCAGGCACAGCATGGGCCTGCCCCACCTACCAGTGCACTAGCGACACAAGGCAGGGCCTCACAGACAAACAGGCTTGGGCCAGCCCCCCCTATCAACGTGCCCACAGTAGTCCGGACTGCCACAGCAGAAAGGCACATTCAGCTCACATAGGGGTCACCCCAGGAGCATATAGTCTGGTGACCAGAGGAAAGTGTGCTGCTAGACCCCATAAGATATATCCTATATAAGGCCACCTCTCCAAGATTGGAAGATATAACGAACCTACTTAACACATAGAAATAAGCACAGAGAATTAAGCAACATGAGGAAAAAGAGGAATATGTTCCAAGTGAAGGAACAAGACAAAACATAAGAAAAAGAATTAAACAAAACAGAGATAAGCAATCTACCCAATAAATAATTCAAGGTAATGAATATAAACATGCTCACCAAATTAAGAAGAATGGATGAGCAGAGTGAGAATTTCAACAGTTAGAAAATATAATAAAGAAATAATCTAAGCTGAAGAATACAGTAACTGAATTAAAAAAAAATCATTAGAAGGAATCAATTAGATGATACAGAAGAACAGATCAGCAATCTAGAAGACAGAATAGTGGAAATCACACAAGCCAAACAGAAAAAGAAAAAAAGAATAAAAAATGAAGATAGTTTAAGAAAACTGTAGGCAATATCAAGCATACCAAAATTCACATATAGGGGACCCAGAAGGAGAAGAGACAGAGAAAAGGGCAGAAAATGTATCTGAAGAAATAGTAGCTGAAAATTTCCCTAACCTGGCAAAGAAACCAGACATCCAGGTCAATGAAGCACAAAGAGTCCAAAACAGGATCAAACCATGGAGACTCACACCAAGATTCATTATAATTAAAATATCAAAAAATTAAAGGTAAAGAGAGAGTCTTAAAAATAAGAGAAAAGCAAGTAGTTACATATAGGAAACTCCCATAAGACCATCAAATGACTTTTCTGTAGAAACTTTGAAGGCAAGAAGGGAATGGCACAATATATTTAAAGTACTGAAAGGAAAAAAAACCTGCAACCAAGAATACCCAGCAAGGTTATCATTCAGAATTAAAGGAGAGATAAAGAATTTTAGAGACAAGCAAAAGCCAAAAGAGTTTATCACACTAAACCAACCTTATGAGAAATGTTAAAGGGACTTCTCTAAGCAGAAAAGAAAAGGTCATATCTAGGAATAAGAAAATTATGAAAGAAAAAAATCTCACTGGTAAAGACAGGAAAGTTAGTGGATCTATAATTTATAAAGTTAGTAAGAAGGTTAAAAGACAAAAGTAGTAAAATCATATATAACTACAATAAGTAGTTAAGTGATACACAAAATAAAAAGATGTAAAATATAATGTAAAAAACTTAAAATATGGGTGGGGGAGTAAAAATGTAGGGTTGTTTGTGTTTGAGCTTAAGAGATAATCAACTTACTATATATATATATAATATATATATATATAATAAGTATATATATATATATATATATATATATATGATGTTATATATGAACCTCCCCACCTACCAAAAACCCGTAATAGATACACCAAAAATAAAGAGAAAGGAATCCAAACATAGCACTAAAGATGACCATCAAATCACAAGGGAAGAGAGCAAGAGAAGAAGAAAGGAGCAAAGAAAAACTACAAAACAACTAGAAAACAATTTTTAAAATGGAAATAAGTACATACCTATCAATAATTACTTTAAATGTAAATGGACTAAATGCTCCAATCAAAAGACAGAATGGCTACAAAAACAATACCCAAATATATGCTGCCTACAAGAAACTCACTTCAGATCTAAAGGCACACACAGACTGAAAGCTAAGGGATGGAAAAAAATAATCCATGCAAATGGAAACAAAAAAGAAAACCAGGGTAGCAATACATTTATAAGAAAAAATGACTTTAAAATGAAGACTGTAACAAGAGACAAAGAAGGCCATTACATAATGATAAAAGAATCAATCCAACAAGAAGATATAACAATTATATATGCAAGCAACATTGGAACACCTAAATACATAAAGCAAATAATAAATATAAAGGGAGAAATTGACAGCAATACAGTAATAGTAAGAGCCTTTAACACTTTGCTTATTTCAATGGATACATCATCCCCACAGAAAATTAATAGGGAAACACTGGCCTTAATGACACATTAGCCAATAAAGTCAGTTAATACATACAGCATATTTCATTCAGAAACAGCAGAATACACATTCTTTTCAAGTGCACATGGAACATTATTTACGATAGACTATATGATAAGCCATAAAACAAGTCTCAATGAATTTAAGAAGACTGAAATCATATCACACTTCTTTTTCAACCACAAGGATATGAGACTAGAAATTAACTGCAAGAAAAAACTATAAAAAATACAAGCACATGGATTCTAAACAATATGCTACTAAACAACCAATGGGTCATTGAAGAAATCAAAGAGGAAATAAAAAAATACCTGAAGGCAAATTAAAATGGAAACTCAGTGACCCAAATCCATGGAAAGCAGCAAAAGCAATTCTAAGAGGGAAATTTATAGCAATACAGGCTTACCTCAGGAAACAAGAAAAATCTCAAATGAAAAATCTAATTTACACCTAAATGAAGTAAGAAAAAAGAAAGAACAAACAAAACCCAAAGTTGTAGAAAAAAAGAAAAAATAAAGATCAGAATTCAAATAAAGGAAATAAAGACGAAGAAAACAGTAGAAAAGATGGATGAAACTAAGAGGTGGTTCTTTGAAAAAAGAAACAACATTGGTAACCTTTAGCCACCTGGTGCATCAAGAAAAAAGAGAGGGCTCAAATAAAATCAGAAATGAAAGAAGAGAAGTTAACAACACCATAGAAATACAAAGGATCACAAAGAATTTTATGAACAATTATACACCAAGAAATTGGAAAACCTAGAAGATATAGATCAATTCCTAGAAACATACCTTTTTCTGAGGTTGAATCAGGAAGAAATAGAAAAATCTAAGCAGACCAATCACTAGCAATGAAATTGAATCAGAAATTAAAAAAAAAAAAAAAACTCCCAACAAAAGAAGTCCAGGACCAGATGGCTTCACAGGTGAATTTTGCCAAACATTTAAAGAAGCCTTAACACCTATGCTTCTCAAACTATTCTAAAAAATTAAAGAGGAAGGAACATTTCCTAACTCATTCTATGAAGCCAGCATCAACCTGACACCAAAACTAGTCAAAACCCCCACAATAAAAGAAAATTATGGGCCAATATCACTGATAACATAGATGCAAAAATTCTTAACAAAATATTAGCAAACCAAATACAACAGTGCACCAGGATCAAGTGAGATTTATCCCAGGGATGTAAGGATAGTTCAATGTCTGCAAATCCATCAATGTGATAACACGATGTTAACAAAGAATAAAGAATTAAAGAATAAAAATCATATCATCTCAATAGATGCAGAAAAATCTTTTGACAAAATTCAACATCCTTTTATGATAAAAACTCAATGAAGTGGGTATAGAGGGACATACCTCAACATAATAAAGGCCATGTATGACAATCCCACAGTCAACATCATACTCACTTTTGAAAAACTGAAAGCATTTCCTCCAAGATCAGGAACAAATAAGGACGCCTATTTTTGCCACTTTTATTCAACATAGTATTGAAAGGTCTAGCTACAGCAATCAGACACAAAAAAGAAATAAAAGACAACTAAATCAGAAACGAAGAAGTAAAACTGTCACTGTTTGCAGATGACATGATACCATGTATAGAAAACCCTAAAGATGCCACCTAAAAACTAATATAACTAATAAATGAATTCAGTAAAGTTGCAGATTACAAAATCAATGTACAAAAATCTGTTGCATTTCTATGCACTAAAAATAAACTATCTGAAAGAGAAGTTAAGAAAACAGTACCATTTACAATTGCATCAAAATGAATAACATGCCTAGGAAGAAATCAAACTAAGGAGATAAAAGATCTTTACTCTGAAAACTATAAGACGTTGATGAAAAAAATTGAAGATAAATGAAATGATATACTGTGCTCATGGATTGGAAGAACTAATATTGTTAAAATGTCCATACTACCCAAGGCAATCTACACATTCAGTGCGATCCCTATCAAAATACCAACACTATTTTTCACAGGACTAGAACAAATAATTCTAAAATTTTTATGGAACCACAAAAGCCCTTCAATTAGACAAGCAATCTTGAGAAAGAAGGTCCAACTAAAAATATTTTGCACAGTGAAAGAAACCATCAACAAAATGAAAGGCATCCTAATGAATGGGAGAAGACATTTGCAAACAATATATTTGATAAGGGGTTAATATCCAAAATTATACAACTCAACATAAAAAACCCTATTAAAAATTGGCAGAGGACCTCAATAGACCTATTTCCAAAAGAGACAAATGGCCAACAGACACATGAAAATGTTCTCAACATCACTAATCATCAGTTAAATGCAAATCAAGTTTGCAAGATACTATCGTACATCTGTCAGAATGGCTATTATCAAAAAGGTAACAGAGTGCTGGCAAGGATGTGGAGAAAAGGGTACCCTCATACACTTGGTTGAAATGTGAATTGGTATAGACACTATGGAAAACAATATGGATCTTCCTCAAAATATTAAAAATAGAACTACTGTAGATCCAGCAATTTCACTTCTGGATATTTACCAGAAAAAAAAACCAAAACAAAACACTAATTCAAAAAGATGTATGCACTACAATGTTCATTGCAGCATTATTTACAATATCTGAGATATGGAAGCAACCTAAGTGTCCATCAATATATGAATGGATAAAAATGAGGGGTGTATATATATATATATATATATATATATATATATATATATATATATATATATATATACACACACACACACATACATACATAATGGAATATTACCCATAAAAAAATAATGAAATTTGGCCATGTGAGCAACATGGATTGACCTGGAGGGTATTATGCACACACAGTGGAATATTACACATCCATAAAGACAAATGAAATTTTGCCATTTGTAAGAACTGGATGGATCTTCAGGGAATTATGCTGCGTGAAATAAGTCAGAGAACTACAAATACTGTATGATCTCACTTATATATGGAATCTAAAACAAACAAAAAGCCAAATGCACAAACATAAAACAAAAAAACCAAAAAGACTCATACAGAGAATAAACATGTGGTAGCCAGAGGGGAGGGATTTGTGGGGGGGGGAGGAAATATGTAAAGAGGATTAAAAGGTACAAACTTCCAGTTATAAAATAAATAAGTCATGGTGATGTAATATACAGCATAAGGAATATGCTCAATAATATCGTAATAACTTTGAGGATAGATGGTTACTAGGCTTATCATGGTGATCACTGTAATGTATGTAAATGTCAAATCATTATGTTGTATACTTGTAACTAATATAATACTGTATGCCAACTATATTTAAATTTAAAAGTGCATGAGATGAGCTATATATACTGGTACAAACAGAACTCACAGACAAACTGATAAATAAACAAAGTGAGCAAAATAATATTTTTTGCAGGAAGGATAATCCGATTTATATAAGTATATTAAGTTTTTTGGTAAGATTAATAAAGTGTTTTTAGTGCTTACCTCTAGAGAGGGCCATGTGATTTATTATACTCCCATCTGACTGTCCTTTTAAAATATGTACAGCATGAAATTAATTGGTATCTTACTTAAGTAAGAATTTAAAAGAAAATAGCTATTACAAAGCAAAGTAATGCAGTTTTGGGTAAGCATGTTTTAATGAAACTAGTGAAACTGTGATCACTTTTGGTCACATTAACATAAGTTGTTTTCTTCAAACAGGGATAGTTTCTTTAAAAAAATGGATAGCCATAAATTTTCATTTTACCTCTTAAATGGATGTTATTTTATTTTAGTTTGTTTTTTCCTGTTAAATCCTTTCCCCAAATCTTCATAGCACTGGATTTCTTCCATTTATGTTTATGTTTTATGTTTTCACGAGGGCTTTTTATCTAGAAGTAGTGTTTCTTCTTATAGTGGGCTAGCTGTGCTGCAATCTTTGTCTCTTACAACTTCGCAAACATCTACCTACTCTCATTCATAACTTAATTAGCTTTTAAATAGCTTCAGGACCAATTTTTTGTAACCTACACAGACTTAATTATTTTGGCAAGTCCTATAGAACATTTCACATTAAGACTACTTTGTATATTATAAAGTTAAAATGTAGCAAAAGGAAAACATTAATTTTGTTTCATAGTTAGCTCTTATAAAAAAATTAAGGTAAATTATTGAATCAAATATTTAAAATATTAAGTAGATAATTAAAATTATTGAAACTTAATCTCAAATAACTAAGCAATGTTCTTTAATTCTGTAATTTGATAAATTTTTAAATAATTTTTATTCCTTCATAAGATAGATATATATATACATTTTGTATAAATATAATATTATACATATTTGACATTTTACATAGCTCCTTCAAGTTAATAATAATTATTTTTATAAATTTCATGGCTTCAGTACTTAAAATGATATTTTAAACCAATTTAAATCTGATCCAATTGCAAAATATTTATTTGTTACAATAGCATTTACTAAGCTCCTAGTATGTACCAAATATTTCATATAAAATATTCTGAACACTCAAGCTAACCTTTGAATGTAAGAAATACTTTTTTTTTTTTTTTTTTTTTTGCAAAAGTTAGGGACCTAGGTTTTACAGGAGTTAAGGAATGTTGTCTTATAACTCAACTTGTTACATGTTATGCTTGGGTTTTAACCTGTTTGTCTGATTGCAGAACTCCCAAATGCCATCTTCTTTGTAACAAGTCATCATATTTCCCCTAGTTATGCTGTTCATTAATTAACATAGGTTGGGGATAATTATAAAACAGTTAGTTATAGAAATTTTGAAATGAAAATGTCCTTAAAGATCATGGTAACATAAAACAGAGGTTAAATGGGCAGGTGCAGAAGTCAGAGTATCTAAATCGGAATTCTGCTCCATAACTTACTAGCTGTATGAGCTTGGGCAGGTTATGTAAACTCTCCGAAGCTTTATCTACTACATCTGTAAAATGGGAATAATTGTTCTCAGTTGCTCTGAGGATTGGGACCCATGATGTTTGTAAGGCACTTAGTACATGGTATGTACTTAAGAAAGAAATAGCTGGCCGTGTGTGTGTGTTATTTTCTAATTTTACATAGGAAGCCGAATGGATTCAGAGAGGATATATCATTTGCCCAAGATCTAATGGATAGTTAGCAACAGAATTGTAACTAATATTCCCAGCTCCCAATTTATATTTCTATAATCTTCCAGCTATTTCGTATGTTCTAAATATTAAATATGAAATCATTTCTAAATTAAGTAAGTTCTATTATGATTATGTTCTGGAAAACTGTGAAGTTCAGATTAATTTGAGTGTTTAAATATATGGAGAAGCAGCAGCTTTCCTAGGAGGTATTTCATCTTTCTGCCAGGAATCCTGGGGACTATAATCCAGATGAGATAGAATATGACTATTAAAATGCTGCACAAACTTTGGAAAAAATAAGCTATGATCTAGAAAGATGTATTTATCAAATACGTAGTTTCAAACTATAAGTACCTTAATTATAGAAAGACAAATCTATTTCTTATTAAACAACTCTTGAGACTGTTCTTGGAATATTAGATAATTTGCTAT
Organism: Eubalaena glacialis; assembly: GCF_028564815.1. Lineage (NCBI taxonomy): Eukaryota > Metazoa > Chordata > Mammalia > Artiodactyla > Balaenidae > Eubalaena > Eubalaena glacialis. The sequence continues at coordinate 151,120,711 of NC_083716.1, read as the reverse complement.
GACAATGATACTGAATTTTCTATCTATCCCATCTCAGAGGTTTTTTCCCCCCTTATTCTTTGAATTAAGAGGTGCTGCCCTGTAGTAGCAGAATGTGAATTACTCTTTATTGAATATAATTTACCAATCCTTGCATTACTGACATTCCAAATTCCCTAGCACATTCAACTTTAGGATAACAAGAAAAAAAAAAACTATTTCTTATTGCCTTTTTCATTACATAGCACTTTTTAAGTAGTAATATTTTTTTATCATCCAGAGTATTTATTTAAAAAATAACTCTCCAAATTTTGCTTTTGATGCTCCTGAGAATAGTGGTGGCATATGTCAAACAGTGGGGTGTGGTACATCTTTAGCCTGATTAAGTGATATGTCTCCATGTGAAAATCTGTGTATGTTCATATGTGTGATTTTTCTCTCTGATTAGATTCTTTGTGGGTGATATCTGTAAAAAACAAAATGTTTGCTATAGTTCCAAATATTTGAATATTTTTAAGGGTCTAGTAGTTAAACTAAGGATTTAATTTTTCTCCTAGGTATTTGCCACTCTGCAAATATGGGAATGATGATCACATTGAAACAATAAGAGTATTCTTCACTAGTATTCTGGAGTGAATAAGCTAACCACACATTCTCAATTCCCTGTTATTTTTTCCTTCCCCCGGATTTACAGTGCTTACATTCATTCATTCATTCATTTTTTAAAATTTTACAAATATTTACCAAGCCTTTACTACTGATCTCTACTAGGGGTTTCAAGCATGAATTATACTTTTATCCTGCCCTCCTGTTCCACAGAGACAAATGGAAAAGTTGGCTGTCCACACTTCAGGAAGCTTAACAAGGCAGTAGGTGGTCTCTGGAATGGCACTCAGATATACTATTAAGGGAATTTAAAGGATAGATGAATTTCACAGGGATAATAAGAGAAGATTTGTGTAGCAGATAGAAAATTCTTTTGGCATTAAAAAAGGTGAAGGATTTAGAAGATGGGGAAATGCCATAAAAGAGAGGGAATAGGAGGTAAAACTGGCACAGAGATGGGAAAGTGAACTATGCATATGGGAGTAGGGAAATGAGCTAGCATTGCTAACATGTATTAAATTCTGTGTGTTTTTTTTAATGCCTTATATATTATTTCACTTTACCTTCACAACGACCGAATAAGGGGAAGTCTTATAAAAATTCTTAGAAAGATTACAATGAAAGGCTGCAGGAGAGTGAAGACGCCAGTTTCTCTCTGACACAAAAGTCCATGTTTTCTCCAGAATAGCACATCAATTTGCTAAAAGTAGTATCGTCCACTGCAGATGCTTGGATCATAGGGCTTATAAAAGAGGTTAGTGGAAAATAATTTCAGAAGGCCTTGTATGTCATTCAGAGGAAAGCTGGAATTATTGATGAGGTGATGTTGAGTCATTCGCTTATATACTCATTCAAGCAACTAATATTCATTGAGATCATGTTATATATAGGCAATGTTCTAAGCCCTGGAGATATACCAGTGAACAAAACAGATAATATCTTGTAAAAATACATTGGAAAATATCCTGAAAGCACAGGTTTCATAGATGACTAAAAGAGGAAAAACCCTAAATTCTTCAAGATATGTTATTGTTAACAGAAGTCACATTTACTTTCCAGATTTACCGTAGCAAACTAGCATATGGTATCTCTGTATCCCAGACCAGGCTTATTCTAGACTCACACCTATGCTAGGAAACTGTATTATGTGTCCTCATACCTTTTGCATCACCCTCCCCCAAAAAGAAAAAGAAAAAGTAAAAGAAATGATGACCACTCAGACCTTCCTTAAATGAAATACATCAACTTTCTTTTCTCTGTATTCTCTATTCACTATTCCTATGCAACTGGAAAGAATCAAAGTTCTCATCAAAATATGCATTTTGGCTCTGAGTTTTTCAGATATAAAACAACAAATTAACTATCATCCAGTGTAATATGAAATATTTAGACAACTTGAATGAATACATTGTAATGATACTAGTATATTTCATGGGTGGTAGTGGTCTGATAACTATATGAAATATTTTAATACACAGCTGTTTTCTTCTTTGGTTAGTACACATCTGACTCCACAGGATAGCAGTGCTTTCCTGGCTCCAAAATTAGCACTTTTACCTCTGCTACTAAAACAAGTTTTTATAAACCTTAATTGTACATCAAAGGTGTATGTGCACATTTTGAGTCAGAGGGTTACCTTGATATTTTAGCTGTTAGGGTATTTGTAACTTGTCTCAAACAGAGAAATTTCAAATAGTAAATTAGCTCACTATTATTTCAGGTAAAAATCAAAAAGTATCCTTTTTTGATATTAAAAAATATATCTAGGGATATACAAGAAACATATCATTCTGAGACAAATATTTCTAAGACATTTGTCACAATGTTTAACCATGAAATGTTTACCATTTCTCCTTTTAAAGTATTTTTTATATATGGAATTACAATGAAATTTGGTCCACTCTGAGACTGCATATTTTTTAAGAGTAGTTTGTATTGCTGCTTTACTAGCTACAGATACCTAATTTAATATTCTTTGGTAATTCTGCCAAAAAATAATGTTGCAAAGAACTTTTCATTTGATGGCAAGAAAATTCATATTTAGAGAAATCAAAATGGACTAAAAAACGTTTGAGAAATATCACTTCGTTCACTTACAAGGTAAAACTCCAACTTCATAGAGCAGGGGTAATTTTGTTTTCCACAGGATATTTGGTAACATCTGGAATCATTTTTGGTTGTCACAACCGGGGAAGGAGGTGGTCCTGGCATTTACTATAGAGACTGGGGCTGCTAAACATAGTGCCATGTGCAGGACAGTTTCCCACAACAAAGAATTAACAAGTCCCAAATGTCAGCAGTGCCAGTGTTGAGCAACCTTGTTATCGAGGATGGCAGGGAGGAAGCCTGCCACCACTGCATAGGTGCCGACAGTAGAAAATGAGACTTCAGATTGTTTATTACTCACAGCACAGCAAACAGCATTAGCATCAGCATAGTTGCTCTGGTTCCCTGTCCCCAAGTCTCACAGGGCGATGTCATGGGTCCGTATAAATGCTAAGCACGGAGTGGGTTGTGCCACAGATGAGGAACCCACGGCGTGGGCATCAGCGCCTTTTGAGCAAACAGCCAACAATATCGCAAATAGAAAGTTTTCAAGTCCCCCTATCTTGTTACGCAGTAGTCGCCCTGTGGTCACCTTGATTTAGCTGCCTGTGAGACCAGCTATAGAAACTATTCAGTATCAGAAGACAGACAAGCCTTACAGTTCAGTACCCTCAGCAGTGAAGTTCAGGGAGACTCCAGGTCCACTGGATACTGCCTCTTCCAATACCCATAAATAAGACCCTGCAAATAAGCACACGTCATAATAAAGGCTCACTTATCTCTATTGTACATGAAGATTTTACGTATAATCACCTCAAAAATGTTCCATATAAGTACTTTTAAATTCATAGGGGAAAATATGGTTCATTTAAGTTGTTTTTCTTCTATATAACCCATAATATCCCTGTTACTCCTTTTCTGATATTCTCTTTGTCATCCCCTGAACACTCTGGGTGTGGCCCCACCTCCAGGCATTTGCATGTGATGTTCCTTGTGTCTGGAACACTCTTCCATCAGATGTCCCCTTGCCTCTCTCCTTTACCTCTTAGAGGTCTTTGCTTACAGGCCACCTCCTTAGACCTTGCTGGTCACCTCATCTAAAATTGTGCCTCTATGCAAATTTCCCACCCAAATCCTTACTGCCTTTAGCTGGTTACTTTTTCTCCTTTGTACTTATCCTAGGTATATTTTGTTTGTTTGTTGTCTTGCTATAAGAATGTAAGCTTCAAGGTGTCAGAGGTTTTTGTTTGTTTGTTCATTGATAGAGCCTTAGGGCTTAGAACGATGCCTGGCATATAGTAGCTATGCAATGAATATTCATTGAATGGATGAATGGGGCCTTTTATTTGGCTGTCATTACTTTAAAAATAGTAATTAAACTGATTAAACGAAACCAAAAATGATTAAAGGTTGATTCTTTTTTATTCTAAAATAAGGAGCAATAAGTTCAATCATTATTATTACTTTTTGATTATCTTAAGTTACTTTGGTATTTATTGAAATTGTTCTGATAATGAGCTTCCCTGATGACTTTTCAGGAATCTTAAAAAATTTTACATATTCCCATAATTCATTTGAACTTATGTAACATTTTTAATTAAAAAAATATGATTTTTAGTTAATACCTGCAAAATATCCCTGTCTTAAACTTTGCCAGGCTTTCTGAATTAACATCTCATTTTTGTGCACAGCTTCGTACCATGTTTTTCTTGCACAGTTGCATAACTACCTTGAATGATTTTATACTATATACTTATTTAGATAAATTATTCTGCACTAATTTTCTTTATGAATTTGCTGTGGAATTGCAAGGATTCATTTAGCATACTGCCCCAAAATTGTTAGAAAATATAGTATTAATATCACTTTTTAACTATCTCCCTTTTTCCTACAGATTATGCCACAGTTAACCTTTGACATCTTCTTTATATTACAAATAATGCATTTCCAAAACCAGTCATTCATTTATTTAATTGCATTTATAAAATTTAATTTTGAACTACTTTTATTTAGTTTGGTGGAAAAATTGCAAAATAGTACAGAGAGGTTTTGATATTCCATCATGAATTTAGTAGTTATATTTTCTCAGTCTCATGTATTCTGTAACAGCATCTCAGTTTTTCCTTATATTTTATTTTAATATTTGACTTCCCTCATATACACATTTGTTGAATCTCTACATTGTCAGCCATCTAATCTATTTTGGTAAGAAATTAAAGCTACAGTTTATTGAGAATAATAATTTTGATTGGAAGGTTGTTAAAGGATCCTTCACTTCAGTAATCTTGCTCATCTCCACTCCCCCTATTTTACATCCTACTTTTTCCTTCTAATAAATCATTGCTTATGTTAACTTTCTTTGACTTTTGCTTCTGTTTATAATTTTTCTTTGTACAATGCTAGAGATCCAACTTTAAAGTAGATAGGCACATTGGAACATGAGTCATATTTCCAGACTTACTGTATTGACTACTAACTAAAAATGGGTCCTTGTGAATCACTTTACTTTCCAGAGCTTTTTTCATGATTTGTAGAATCTAGACGTTGGACTTTATGATTCTTTAGCTTCCTTTTATCTCTAAAATACTGACCTTAGAACTGGGTCCCTGCCTAGTTTTATTATTACATTTTCCCCTGATTCGCTGCTTCAGTTTTGTAAGACTACCTGTGGACCAAAGAAGGGTGTGACTGTACGCATTTTCTTAGATACTTATATAAAGTTTTTGTGAGATAAATTACTATTAAGGACTTGACTTCCTTTATCACATTTACCTGTTATCCACACATGAATTTTGCCTATCATTTTCCCTCTGGGTACTAATGAGGGTCTGAAACAAGTATACTTTTGATAATTTAGTATGTTAAGCTAAGCTCCAGGAGGATGGTCAGATGAGTTGACACATTTGTTCTTTGTCATGGTAATTATAAATGTAATGAAGATGTATAGCCTCTGACTTTTAAACTCAACTTGAAATTTAATTATCACTATCTTTCACTAAACTTGATGCCTAAGCAAAGCGTGTGCTACCTTGTTTTCTTTTCAAAGTTCAGTAAAAATTATCAATTGAAGTGATACACCTATTTGAATGTTTAAATAAGTGCAAAAATATGAAACATATTAGAAAATATAGCTAAAAAAAGTCATTTTTATGAAATTAAATTGCTCAAGTGACTTCTAATAGAGTTACCGTTTCATCTAATGTGAAAGAGATGGGGTAATTTAGTATTAGTGCAATAAGTTTCAAAGTATTCTTTTTTTGTTATAAATTTATTTATTTTTGGCTGCGTTGGGTCTTTGTTGCTGCGTGCAGGCTTTCTCTAGTTGCAGCGAGCAGGGGCTACTCTTCGTTGCGGTGCGCGGGCTTCTCATTGTGGTGGCTTCTCTTGTTGCGGAGCACGGGCTCTAGGCATGTGGGCTTCAGTAGTTGTGGCTCATGGGCTCTAGAGCGCAGGCTCAGTAGTTGTGGCGCACGGGCTTAGTTGCTCCGCGGCATGTGGGATCTTCCTGGACCAGGGCTTGAACCCATTTCCCCTGCATTGGCAGGTGGATTCTTAACCACTGTACCACCAGGGAAGTCCAATTTCAAAGTATTTTATTTTTATAAATTATAACCTACTTCATAGGACTGAAAGGAATATTCAAGAATATCTGTGATACTTTGCGTTCAGAAGTTGAAGTGATTTTTGCTCAGTTCTCTCGTTAAGTAGGCCAAATTGGGTAGTAAAAGGGCATGAATGGAAATTCCTTTCTCTCTCCCCATTCACAATGAAGACTCATATTTTGCATTCTTTATGAGATGGTTAGTCAGGGATGGCCACAATATGAGACAGTGGAGAGGGTTCAGAAAAACAAAGTTTGTTATATTTACAGGTCTCAGAAACAGAAGGCACACCACACCATAGAGGACCACATAGGAGACACACCAGGGTGGTCACCGAGTGGTCACAGGGCAAAAGACAGAAATGAAGGGAAACCAGTAGGCCACAGGCTTTACTGGAGTTTCTGTGGGAAAGGCAAGGCAGGGAAAGATAAACAGTTTAGGATTGTCTAGTTTGAATAATTCCATTGGGCTTTAAACGATAAATCTGGTCGCTATTGGCATGGTGCCTGGCCCTGGGATGATTAGGCAGAGGAATATTGCCTCCTGTAGAGACCAGGTAGAGGAGGTATGGCTCTGGAGTGGTTAGGTTGCACATCAAAGGCAAGTTCTTGGCTGTGCCCTTTGCTATCTTTAGTAATTGGCTATCTCCAGGAGAGGTAGTCTTCCCCCAGCTAGAAAGGTTTTTTAAAGATGTCAAAACATCATAATATGCAGAAAATAAAAACATTAAAAATATTTACAATACAACTGGGATATTATCTAGAAATTTGTCGTGGAATATTGTAAAATGAGCTATATGCTCATTCCATAACTGTGGGGAATTTCTTAAATTGGAAGCTACTCTGGCTTGCATAGTATATACGTTGCAATGTTTCATCTGGAAACATTGAATGTGAAGAGTGCCCTTCTGCCCAGAGCATTCAGCAGAATCATTTCTGGATTGCAGGCATGGCAGTGGTGTTTTAGTCAGGGTTCTCTGGAGAAACAGAACCAATAGGACGTGTACATAAAGAAAGAGAAACAGAGCTATATATTTAAATAATTACCTCACATGATTGTGGAGAATAGCAAGTCCAAAATCTATGGGGTAGAGTGACAGGCTGTAGACCCAGGGAAAAGTTGATGATATTGCAGCTCGAATCCAAAGACAGTGTAGAAGCCAAATTCCCTCTTCCTTAGGGGATCTCAGTCTACTTTCTCTTAAAGCTTTCAACTCATTGGATGAGATCAACCCACATTATGGAGAGTAATCTACTCTACTCCAATTGTACTGATTTAAATGTTAATATCATCTAATAATACCTTCACAGCAATATCTGGACTGCTGTTTAACTGAATATCTGTGTACCACAGCCTAGCCAAATTGACTCATAAAATTAGTTCATCACACATGGCTAGCTGAACAATATGCTTTAAGGTGTGATAGTGTAAACAGAGAATTCCCATAAGGGCAATAGCTTGGAACCCAGAAATGATTTTTATTTATGGTCATATTCATATACTTCTTACTGTATCTGCATTATTAAAGACATAAATTATGACTTTTTAGGATTTTTTTTCTTGGGAGACACTTCTACATGGATCCCTCACATTTCTGCATGTCTTAGAGTGAGGCACTATTTGCGTTTTGTTCTGAGGTGTCCTAACAAGGATGTTTGCATAGAAGAGAGACTTGGAAGAAGAGGTAGAGTATCCATCAGGTGCAGATAAGCAGGCCTGCTTATTGCCTATTAGAAAATGTTTGGGTTTTCTAAATTTGGAATTCTTCTCCTGCAATGCAATCAACTGTGTGTGAAGGCATCCATATGGGCCCATCCCAGCTGTCCCCAGGGGACTTTGGACTAAAGGGACACCAGTCTGCTGATGGCCATGCTGCTTGCTGTGCCATAAGTAATAAAGACTTCTCTATCTGTCCTACAAGTTTTGTGTCATCCGCCATTATCCATGAAACAGTACCAGGCTAACTTGTTAGCTTGAAAGTAGGGTAAAATCTCAGCTCTTAACAGTTCTTGAAATGTTTCATTTTACTCATCACTTTAGATTACTGTATTGGTAACTATGATGCATACTGTGGCACTCTCTTTTTTCTTACATATGTTCATCACTGCATCAAAGATGACATATCCGAATGTCCTAGAGAGACCACCAGTATCACCCTGTCCCCAAACTGAAACTGAAAACACACTTTTGATAATAGAAGGAAACCACTATGTTTTAATATATTCTGTTCATCTGAAAAACAAGACCCTTATATGCACTTTACATATCTCTTTGACGAAAACAGCAAAGTATTTTGTTCTCATTGAGAGTAACTTGTGTATTCACCCTCCCCGACCTAATAAATGAACTGAGGAAGGACTTGGAATGAAAATGAGGATGAGACCATCAGCCTCAGCTAGCCACTGGGGACAGATGATGTAGAAAACTTTAGTCTGGCCAAGTACTCCTGTAACCTTATGAGGTAGAAAATTCAGCAGGCAACTTTACTGCCACACTGTTAATTAAATGAACTTCATTCACACATGTCAGATACATCGCCTCAGGCCTTATTGAGATGCACAAAGAGAATTTGAATTAATTGAACTGTAGGAATATGAGGCAGGAGAGTTGTCCAAGCACTGACTCTGAGGCAAGGTAAGGCATCCCTGGCCCTGGACGTATCTACATGCATAGGGCACTTCCAGTTATTTAAGGCATGTGGTCATACTCTGAACTCATGCAAACACTTTTGGCATACTTCATTCCGACTCAGAAAAATAATGTTCGTACTAAGGATAGAAGAACTTGGATACATTGGAAAAATAGAGGCACTGTGTTTTTATAATGGCAATTATGGGGTGTAATTTCCAGTTAATTCCTTATGATTCCTTAATCACATTCTGTTGCAAAGCATCAAGACATGCGTTAATCTGGAGATCTGGTTTATGCACCTTAAGGAAACTAAGGCCACTGCTCACATCCTTGGCCATTTAATTTTTTTAAAAATCTTGGACCCATTTTTAAAAGTTGAAGATCTTATTTTAAATATAAAAACTTTAATCCTCTTCTGTTTCATAAATGTGTAGTATCTAAAAATCAGAACTGTAATGATGTTTTCATTTTAGAAATATGTTTTCCAACCTCTGTTTCAAATGCTTGTTTTATCTAATCCTAGATATTAAATTACTTTAAATAGCTTTCTGTTTTATTTATTTTAAATCCACATAATTATTCTTTTTAATTTATATAAATTTTATTATCTCTTATTCATCCACATTTCATTAATGGTAGGTATCAACTGTAGGAAATAACAATGCTACCATCAAGAATTTTTCACTTCAGTGAAAAAAATCTAGCTTTGATGAGATGTTTTTCTAGAACACTATATATATATTCTGTCCATTTATAAAAGTTATTCTTGATGTACTAGAACAATGTTTACAAAGAAAGAAAAAGTGTTGGAAATTTTAATTATTTGAGTCAAAATAATATGTTAACCTTAAGTATTCACAGAATAAATGAAAAAGTCTGTTTTTAATCTGAACTATATGGATAAATGTCTCATTTCTTCACTTAAAAAGCAACATATAGACATAATCTTAATCTAAAAAGATTACAGGAAACCATTATTTACCAGAATTTTTCTCTTTTTTTTTTGAAAAAGTACAAGCACGTTGAGTTCTTGCCTCTCGATTAATGAAAATGGGTATTTAGTGAAACGTAAGGGAGATTTTGACCAGATTTTAAAAAAATCATACTCTTTGTTTGCTTTCGTTATGTAAAAATAATAATGATGATGATGTAATGAATATTGATTTTAGAATGTAGAATACTTCAACTCTACCCAAAGGTATCAAAGCAATCTACTCTAGCAAGTTTCTCTTTAACAAACAACTTTCTAGCATTTGATCAGTCATGTGTTTCCTTGAGCTAGTGATTAGTATCTCTGTAGTTACCTATGTTTGTTTGGAAGTTCAGTGCCATAAACCTTCATATGTTATTGATCACCTAGTTGAAGAATTTTGGTCATAGAGATCCTGATAGTCAATCTCAGGGAGGCCCCATCCAAACCCTGTTGAGTGAAAAATTAAGTGTACGTAAAACCAATGCTCTATATGTCTTAGTGTTTCATCTAAGTCATAAGTTAAAGGAAGATGTCAAATGATATAGAGTCAGAGTATTTTCCTTACCAATGTATATTTGTTGGGAAAGGGATTCATTGATTCTTCAGGCTTTGTCCTACAAGTATAAGAGAGGAAGTTTCTCCATGTCTGGTTAAAGATAGCCTAAAAAAATTCCCAAGTTGCACATAAGACTCATTTTTGAGTTTTTGTTTTTGTTTTTTTTTTTATTTTCATCCATCCACATCCTTTCCAGAACAGAAAAACAGAACAAAGCACACCCCCACACACACAAATAATATTAAAAAACATTCTAGGCTAATTGATTCATTGCTGTCTCAATAGATAGGTAGCTAAAGAGAAGATTATAATAATAATGATACTATTAGTAATAATATTCATAGCAACATTTATGTAGTATTTATTATGTGCCAAACATTATTTTTAAGAGTTTTATATATTCATTAATCCTCAAAACAATCCTATGAGTTAAACAGTATCATTACACCAATCTTAAAGATCAGGTGTAACTCGCTCAGAGTTACAGAGCCTAGGAAGTGTGGTTCTAGAACTTGTGATCCTAATCACTACTTCATGCTGTTCAAACATTTCATTTTTCAAAGACAAAACAAATGAACCAATTAGAGACAGGATCCTCCCAAGTTCTGCTTTTTAGAATTCCATTCCATCCCACTCTATTTATTCACAACTGACTCTGCATATCCTATTTCTAATTAAATTTGGCCACCAGTTAAAATGTAAGGAAATATTACTGAAAAATTACTTTAAAAGAGAAAAACGTAAGGTCTATTCCTATCAAAAGAGCCAGGATTTATATATGTATGTATGTATGTATATATATTATTTTTAATCCTGATGAATTTATAAAAACTAACATGTTGAGAATTTACAATATTACAGGCAGTATGCTAAGTATTTTACATGCGGTAGCTAATTTACCTCTTGTTTACTCATCCTACAGAGTAGCTGCTATTATTATCATCACTTTTTTTTTTTTTAAAGAGTATTCTTTTTTTTTTTTTTTTTTTTGGCCACTCCTCGCGGCATGCGAAATCTTAGTTCCCCGACCAGGGATTGAACCCTCACCCCCTGCAGTGGAAGCTCGGAGTCATAACCACTGGACCGCCAGGGAAGTCCTATCATCACTTTTTAAATGGAGAAATTAAGGATCAGAGTGACTGAGTTACTTACCCAAGTGTCAGAAATAGAATTTCAATCAAATAATACTACAACTGCTTCATATGAAAAAGAAAAAAGTATTAAGTCAGATGTCAAAAGGGAATGTTTTAGAAATGAGAAAGTTATTGAGGAAGAAAGTTTCCATGCTGGGTTAGATTTCAGATGTAATATAACTTTTGAAAACCAACAACAAGACAAAAACCAGCCACAGACTATGATAAGTAGAAAAGAGTAAATAGCTACTCTCTTTCCATTATGCCAGAGCAGGAAAGTGCTCAGTAAAATTAAGTGTCAATAAAGTAAAGACAAAAATGAAACTTTTTTCTAAGCATAGGCACAATTAACCTGTGAAAATTACTCATATTGGTTGGTAATGAAGCAGATAGCTTAGTGAAATTGAGAACATATCTGATTCACTATAATCAGATTTTCAGTTAGATCAAATCACACACTGTATTAGTCATCCTGAGTTAGGGCACATGCTGATTAGCAGAAAGGGTCACAAAAGAAAATTTTATTTTTTCCAAGGCCAGAGGGCCATGATTAAAGAATATGATAATAGTCAATGTTTATGACATCTGCGTATGAGGGAAAATGTCATGTAGATTTCCCAGTAGCGTGTGAATGCTCATCTCTGTCTCTGATGTACTACTACCTGTTGTTGTGTCCAGTAAGTGCCAGTTCTCTACCTCACACCCAGGAGGAAAAGAGACAAAGGCTTTCCTGGTTTTGAAAGATGTTCACCGTAATTTCTAGTGCAATAGAGGGATAGAATTATATTTAGGATGTTGTGTACAGTTTGGAGGATGGTTTACAAGATGGCAAAAAGTGAGGAAAAGATTCACCATAGGAACAGTGCAGTTATAAAAATCTCTACGTTGGGGATCCTCTGACTTGGATTTTATCCCTATCCTACCACTGCTTATGTGGTAATAAACTATAAGCCTTCATTCTTAAGTGTTAGAGTTTCCCCTTCTGTAAAGATTTGAATTAGGGGAGCGCATATGATTATATATTTACAGTATTCCTTTGAATTATAACTGCCTGTATCTTAGAGGAGCCTGTAATAGCGTCCTTTTTAAAGTAAGTCTAGAATATACAGAAATATTTTAGTGTTTCTTTGAGATTCACTGTTCATGCAGTTCCATGATAAAAGCCTAGTCTGGGCTTTCAAAGGTGTGCTGCTGGACCTGTTCAACTCTTGGCAAAAGGGCCTTCATATTATTTTGGTTATTCAGATTACATATTACATGTTTGAACATGCTTACTTTTTGAATGTATTACTAGATCATGTTACTTGATTCTTCTTCTGAACAGTCTATGAAACTGTATTTTTACTCTGAGAACTTATCTTTCACCCTTTCTTTTTCTCATCACTTATATTTTCCTGTTTTTCTGCAGATCACTGTTTCAAATAAAATATCTCAAGAGAGGGCCTGGCATTCAAAACAAAATTGAAAAATATTCTATGGAATGATATTTGCAAAAATCACACTATAAAGGATTTATAGATCAGAATGTATTCCTTTTAAAATTATACTTTTTATTAAGTAGAAGGTAAGTAGTGGATACTAATGTAAAATTTCTTTCTTTCTTGTTTTTGGTTTTTGCAGATCTGGATAATGTGGAGGGCATTGCTGTGGACTGGATTGGAAATAACCTTTACTGGACAAATGATGGCCATAGGAAGACCATTAACGTGGCTAGGCTGGAAAAGACTTCTCAGAGTCGGAAGACTCTCTTAGAGGGAGAAATGTCCCATCCCAGAGGGATTGTGGTGGATCCTGTTAATGGGTATGCAATATTTGATCAGCTTTATATAAGGAAAATTATATTAGATAAATTTGTTTTTTACGTATTTAGTATTAGTAAGTTTTATTTCAATCCACATGTGCATTCACACATGAATGGCCTCACTGGGAAAAGTTGCTCATTTAATGATTATCTCTCCTAGAGAATGTGCTAAATAAACATGTCAAGATACATGGAACTGAAATAAACAGATTATTTGTATAGAGAATATATTTACTTGGTGTATTCAGACAAGCACCATAATTCTCCATTTTCGACAGCCTGACACCAAGATAAATAATCAATTCAACCAGCAAATCGATCAATTTAATTTTTTAAATTAAAGACTATTGAAGTTTCAAGTATTCAAAAAATAGCAAGTTTCCTCTTATTGTACATTTACTGTGGGCCAGGCATTTTGTTAAATAGATTACCATGATCTATGTTGTGATTCTGCACAATAATACTTTGAATTAGTTGCTGTTCTCATTGTTGTTTTACAAAGAAGAAATTTGTAATGGACCTGCAAAAGACCATTTGATTATTGAGAACCTGGATAGATATTTAAATCCAAGCAACCTGTCTCCAAGACTTTACTCAGAGCCACTATACTCCACTACTTTTTTTTTTTTTTTTAACATCTTTATTGGAGTATAATTGCTTTACAATGGTGTGTTAGTTTCTGCTTTATAACAAAGTGAATCAGTTATACATATACATATGTCCCCATATCTCTTCCCTCTTGCGTCTCCCTCCCTCCCACGCTCCCTATCCCACCCTTCTAGGTGGTAACAAAGCACCGAGCTGATCTCCCTGTGCTATGCGGCTGCTTCCCACTAGCTATCTATTTTATGTTTGGTAGTGTATATATGTCCATGCCACTCTCCACTACTTTTTACTAGTCTACGTTGGTAACTCTGTATTTTTGGACATGACCATAGTTTCCATATAGTGACATCCTTTTATAGTATGTGCTACTTGTTTCAGGATGGATTATTTTGTGCAATTTTTGAGAATATGTTTTCCTTTGATTTTTATTCATAGCTGTTACCTGAACACAAGCAATAATGTGCATATAGAAATATTAAAGAAATGTGAAAATTCCTAATAGAATCTCAGAATTAAATGAGTGGATTGCATATTCTACACGTACAGTTGTTATATGTGGTTTTTATCCCTTCCGGGGCTTATATTTCACTGTTTCAAAATGGCACCACAAAATTAATATTTTTATACCTTACTATTGCATACAAAAAAATACTTAATTGAATAAGAAGCACATGACTCCCTTATAAACTGAGATCACCAGATTGCAGTTCCTAAAATTGTTTGTATTGAGAATAGCTCCAAATACAATCAGGGTGCTTCTTTCCAGGCTGACCTAATCAGTGGATGAGCTCATTGCATGTTTTTTGTAAGGCATAATTATAAAGTAATTTTAGTGATTTTATGTGTGGATTCTTTAAATTTCTATTTTATTCCTGGACTTTTAAACCAAGTCATCTATTTGACCTTTAAACCAAGGCAATCTTAATTTTTAGAGAAAATATTTATTCCACGCTGTCTAAATCTGCTTGAAGCAAGATGTTTCAAATATATCTTAAAACAACATCTTCCTTCTCAGTATTCTGTTAGAGGAAAATATTTTCCGATAGAGTCAAAGGGTCTTTGAGGTGCTTGGGGAGATGACATAAATGTGCAGGTCATAGAATTAGATGATTTGGAAGAAAATTTAGGGACCACTAGACCCATCTCTCTCTTCAAATTCAGGAATCCACTTCAACACTTCCCTGGGAGGCAGGCATCCAATTTAGATTTGAAACCCATAGCATCTACATAGTTCAAAGTATCTGGGGACAAATCTGATTGATATGACATTTTTTCTTTTCATTAAGGCATCCCTATAGTACTTATCTCCCAACTAATCCTATATTTGCCTCTGATGTTGCAAAGAAGGACTCTTCTACTTCTTCCATCAGACAGATTTTTAAATATTATAGAATACTGCTATTATGCAGTATTATGCAACCTGAAAAACAAAACGCGTGTGTGTACGTATATATGTGGATATGTGTGTGTAGGTATACGTATATACACATATGTATATATACACATATTTTCCCCTAACAATATACAATGCCCAGAGCTCTGATTACGTATACAGTGGTTAACAAAGCAGGCATAGCCTTTACCCTCATGAAGCATCTTGTGTCATCTGAAAAGTAGGGAATGGGCAGATGCATCAATAAATAAGTACCAGATGAACAACAAATGTAATTTCTAGAGACCAAAGTGATGGAGTCAAACAAACAGGTTGATGTGAAGGCGACTGACGGAAACCTATTTAAATAGGTTTGCTGAAAGGCCTCTTTAAGGAGGCATCATTTAAGCTGAGACTTAATTGTAAAGAAGGAACCAGCCATGGAGAGTGAGGAAAAGAGTTCAGATAAAGAAAATGGAACAACTGAAATCTTAAGTTGGGCAAAAGCTTTACTGTCAGAGGAACTGAAATGAAGACGGGCTGGATTATAGATGGCAAATGGGAAAGTGGCTGAGGATGCAATTGGAAAGGAAAGCAGGGCCTCGCCCACTACCATGAGAGATTTGTACTTTGTCTTCAGTGTAAATGTAAAATAGAGAATTGATATAGTCAGATTTATATTAAAAAAAAACAACAACTAATCTTACTATTCTGTGGAGAATGGATTGGAAGACAGTAGAAGTAGAAATGGAACCATGTGATTTTAATTGTCCAAATAATCATTTGACCCTAATATAAGTTTTTTAAAAGTGAAGAAGAAAGTTTAGTTTGGAAAACTCCATTTAAAATAGCATAATATAACTTTAATCAAAACATTTTTTGTAAAAATCTGGTTCATTTACATTTTTCTACCATAATACCTTTTTGCAGCTGTACACAGGAGAGCATCACAGATTTTCTCTGCCATAATAGCCTATTAACAAAAAGTACTCTTCAGAGCTATGGTTTTATCAAAAGCGTCATAACCAATTATAGAAATCAGTAAAGGGATAATTTTTCATTTATTTATTTATTAAAATATATTATTGAGTGACTACCACATAGATCAATAGAAATCAGTAAGACAGTGATTGTCTTCAAGGAGTTTATAATCTGGTGTGCTTGGTGTACACACACACACACACACCACACACACACTTTACCTATAAAATAAAATAGAATGAAATACATGCTCTTTGGGAATTCACTGAGGTTTTTAATTCAGAATTGAACTTTAGAGGATGGATAGAATTACCAAATGAACAGGGTCCCAGGGACTTGGGGTGTGCAGTCATAAGGTTAGTCAATGTACTCTGAAGGGACAGTATGAATAATTGTTAGAGGCGAGGAAGCTAATGGCAGTTTTGAGGTGGGATGAGTTCATTAAGGCTAGAGCAGGGGACATTCGAAGGAACATAGCAGGAGGTGAGACTAGAAATATGCAGAAATCTTCAATGCTGTAAATAAAAGTTTTGACTTATTTTGCTGACTTCAGAGTAATTGGAAGGTTTTGAGGATAAAAATCACATTTTTTAATTCATGATTTAGGAAGACAAGTGAAAGCCATATGATAGCTCTATGAAAGACAATCCGTTGGGAGTTCCCTTTGAAAAGTGATGAAAGACAGACTGTAGCATTTGTAATAGCAACAGAAAAGTGGGACCTGAGACAACAGACAGGAAAGAATAGGATTGGCAGGCCTCAAAAATTGTTGAAATGCGGGTAAACCTGGAGGAGGAATCAATTATGGTGGACTGTTCCTCAAGGTGATAGCTACAGACGAACTCACTCCTTTGCAATCATTTCAAATCTCATAATTTACATCAATAACTTAGAAAGCTACAGCTCCAGTTCTGATTTCTAAAAACATTATCTCTGAGAAAAGATGAGTCCAAAGCTAAGTGCATATTTCCCTCCAAACAGGATTTTCTATATCCCTCTCTCAATTAAGAGTACCACATCCTCTAGTCAATGGCTAGATATTATGTCATCAACTCAATCAAGTTTTTTAAAAGTTATTTCACTTCCATGGCAGAAAATCTTAAGGATTTAAAAATTTCTGGGATTGACCCACCAGATAATACAATTTAAACTGGGGGCATGATTAATATCAACAAAGCCAAGCTTAGTGCTACAGAGTACAAATATGAATGATAAATATTCCCTGCCCTTTATTACTTGAATTTTTAATTGGAATTATCAGACATGCAACGCCATCAAATTCAATACATGGCATAAATGCAATAAATTCTATAAAATAACTAACAACTATCACTAGGAAACAAAAGAATGAGCTAATTTTGACAGAAAAGCTAGGGGCAGACTTCATTGAGAAATTGTATTTGAACAGGGCTTGAAAAATAGAGGTACAATTTTTCTTGTCATAGTAGAAGACCAGCTTAACCTAATTTTTATTTGGTGAATACCCCAAGTCCCACCTACAAAAATATTTATGTTTTCTCCTGCTTATTTTATAGGTTGCGTTTCCTATTTTGTATGTTTATGAATCATCATATTTGATAATAATTATAAGGCTTTCACAATATATCAATAACTTTTAATCAGCTGAGTAGATGATCACATAACTGGTTTCCATCAGATTGGCATCACTTATTTAAAATTTGTTTTTCTTATATTTTGTTTGACTAAAAATAGTCTCAGGTAGTGGATTGGATCACAAACAATTCTGTCTTCAAATAACAACACAATATAAAATATGTTTAGAATATCCAGAATTATCTCCTGTGTGTGTGTGTTTGCATGGACATATATATGTGATTCGGGTTAGAGAGTCACAGAAAAAAAGTGTTACTATTATCAAGAGGAAAAGCTAGAGGGAAAGATAATTGCAATTTAACAAGTTATAAATTAGCAACAATACAACTGCATTGATTAACTGTGTTTAAGATTTCAGAAATGGTATCAAGAGAGGTGAAAAAGTTGTTATTTCTCTTTTACATAGCTGATTTATATAGTTGAAGTAGTTTTGCCTAACTAGCACAGGATTAGAGCAAATGGAATGAATCTTCTGTTTATTCTTAATTTGTCCCAGTAATAAACCCACTTGAAGAACAGGCATGATATAAGATAAGCATAGTACCATGTTTATTTCTAGGATTAGAATGTATTTGGACTTATTAAAATTCACCAATCTAAATATACTTCCTCAAGTCTAAAAAGGCACATCAACATAATTGTAAACTGTTCAGAGAATTTAAAAAGAGCTTAATTGGCACAAAAGAATGGCTGGTGTGTCACCTCCTCAGCTGTCCCAAATCTGACTGTTTAGATCACAGCAGGATTTTTAGTCATGGATACAGATTTGTCCCAAATTACCTCAGAAATTCTTTAGGGTTCATAACAGATGGGAGGCAGAGGATCTAATAAGGGTACTTCCAGGGTTAGCAGCTTAGAAAACTTTGAAGCTTTGTAAAGTCATATATGAGGTGACTGAATTAAAGCCTACACTTTAATTAGTAACTCAGGAACTTTCACATGACCCTAAGACAACACATGTGGAGGGTTTTAACCTTATTCATGAGGCAGTTGGAACATTAGCTCGAGGCCCCTTCTTCCACTGTTATAGCTTACACAAAAGATTTGTTTTTAAAGGCAGATGCTTTTGTTTGAGACGGAAATTAAAGCTCAAAATCTCAAGGTCAGTCAGCCTACTGTTATTAAACTTACGTGCAGCTCAATCATCTTCTGTGGGTTTTAGGGTAATAATAAGCAGCAATAAAGCATAGATAATTTGCATCAGGAGACAAATTAGACCTGGCCAAACAAACCCAGTATGACTGTGCCCTTCAGAACAGAGACAATCCAACTGCCTGCCTTAAAAAAAAATAATAATTTACATGAGATTAAATAAAGTCTGGAGTAGATCATTAACTGTGATCTCATTCTCATGCCAGTTAATCTGCTTTTTAAACACATAATTGATTATATGTTTTATCAAATGGACATTTAAAAATTGTTAGTAATGCCTCAAGAATCATTTCCCAAACTTTTGGTACCAACACCAAAGAGAATCAGTATTTGGCACTTGCTGTTAGGTTAATTAATAAAAGAGGCCAGTAAGTGCCGTAGTGGTGGTCGTGGGTTTTCTGAAATGTGTCTAATTGGCTCCACTGAACAAATCTTACCTTCCCTGAGTGCTTCGCAGCTGCCTCCTCTGGGCAGGTCAGCATTTAGGTAGGAGAACAAATCAGAATGTAACTACATTTTATGGAGGCGCCGAATCTCAGGAAGTGTCTGTCTATATGGTGGCTGGTTGAAATGACACGCGTGCGCTCTTGTTTTTAATGTCTTAGTTGGATGTATTGGACAGACTGGGAGGAAGATGAAATAGATGACAGCGTGGGAAGGATTGAGAAGGCCTGGATGGATGGCTTCAATCGGCAGATTTTTGTGACTTCAAAGATGCTGTGGCCAAACGGCTTAACTCTGGACTTTCACAGCCACACATTATACTGGTGTGATGCCTATTATGATCATATTGAAAAAGTGTTTTTGAATGGAACTCACAGGAAGGTAAAAGACAAATGCTGCTGTTTTAACCCACAGGCTTCTGTCACAGAGCCTTGTTGTGTTGTGTTAAAAATACTTTCAAGTTTATTTTTACCCCTCTGAGGTGGCTGCCAGTAGCCTCTGTAGGGTGGCTGAAGGAGGCTGAGCATTAAGTAGTGCAGCTGGCACTTGCCTCCGGGAGACCAGACCCAGCTCACTGTGGCATGCCAGGGTTTGTGGGATTTTTCAGAGAAGCTCTCAGCATATCAGAGCTGTTTGAAAATGCAGTTTTTCTACATTATTGATGTTTGCTAGGACCAAGCACCCCAACTCGGTTCAAATATCTTCAGTATTTGCACCTGAAATGTAACCTATGTATTATGACAAAGTAATTAGAATTCATTTATTCAAATAAAGAACTTCATGACATTGGAACTAAAACACAAGAGTGGACTGAACTTCAAGCCTATGGGTGTGAATAAATAATATCAACATCTTCTTGCCTCTTTTGGTAGAATCGTTGCAAAATGATTTTGCAATTCTTCGGTGAGATTGAGGATGAAGTTGACTGTGTTGGCAAAATATCACCTCTGTATTCTGTCTTATAATCACCTAAGCACATATAACATTATGAACTGGCTTCGACTGTTTAGTTAAATAATATTTAGAAAAATGGAATATTAGAAATTACCAAAACGCTTCCTTTGACAATACACTTTCTTCTTTTTTGGAAAGGAAGATTACACAATTCGGCCAAGCCCATTTATTAAATATTCTCTTTGAGAAATATAATGTACTAATCAGTTAAGACCATTTCAATCGTTGGTTAACTCTAACAGTGAGTGCTTTAAATGTCTTTCCCCAAATAAGTAAAACTGATTTGCGTTTAACCTAATGTCACATACTTAAGAGGTGTTAAAAACCATTTATGATCCCTTTGAAGATGTTGATATGTACACAATATACATAGCACTTTATTAGCCAGCATATTTTAGCCTACGTGGAAGTGAGCAAAGAAAAATAAGAAACTGTCTCAATTATTCAACATATGAAAATTTGGTATGAAGAGTTCAGATAAAAGGAGCAAAATTTCAGTTTCTAACCCTATATTATTTGGACAACTTGCTCAATCCTCTCATATTAGATGAATTGAGTCCAAAAGGCTATTTCATATTGTATACAGTATCATTTTACAAATTGTGAAAGACAAAAAAGTATTATTATTATGGGAGGTATGATTCCTATTCTCTTCTACAAACCTACATGCAAAACAGAACTTATCACAGGATTGCTCCACTGTGTAGTTTAAACAACCACAAAATACAAAGGAATGTAAAGAATATATCAAGACAAGTGGAATTAAAATTAGCCAGGAGCCTTGTATATCTGTTTACTACCAATAAATATTTCTATGTTCAAAATTAAAATTTTACCTTCCTCCCTGTCATCGCCTAGATTTCTTCAATTTGCATTAATCCAACTGAATAGAGGGGTTCCTTCCACTCCCAGTGTTGTTAGACCATGTTGTATCCCTTGGCTGTTGGATGAGCAATACTGCAATATACATAATGCCACTAATTACTCAGATCAATTTCTGTGCCAGAATATGATACCGGAATATCATAAAGAAAAGAGATAGGGAAGAGTATCAGGCAAGGTCATTTTAATGTTTGCATTTCTTGACCATATGTATAATGCCATGTATGAGAGAATTGAAATGGATGAAATGTAAATGGTCTCCTTCAAATAACATGTCCTAAAAACAGAAAAATATGCTCACATTGTGAAATCCATTTTTCAAATACACTGAAAGAAACTGTAAGTTATTAGTTAGATCATTATCTGTTCTACTTATTTGAATATCAGCTTCTCTAAATATTTGGTTATGTTTCTAAAGGTCAGGTCTGATTTTTCACAATGTGTTTATATTTTACAGATTGTTTACAGTGGGAAAGAGTTGAACCATCCTTTTGGACTGTCGCATCATGGGAATTATGTGTTCTGGACTGATTATATGAATGGTTCCATTTTTCAACTAGATTTGATAACGAATGAGGTGACATTACTGAGGCGTGAAAGACCACCCCTGTTTGGGCTTCAGATTTATGATCCTCAAAAGCAACAAGGTATTAAAAACCAGATAAAATTGCTTCTGAGTTTCACATATAATAATACTTCAAGAAGTTGCATAAAGACTTTATTTTGACAGTGTTGCTGAAGTTTTATGATAAAAGGTGTCTAGTCACTCCAGAGTCACTCAAATCTTAGACTTTGTTACCATAAAAATTTATTGTTCAAAAGATCCTGAGTGAGTAACTCTGGGAATTCTATTTAAGTGAAGTTCAAGGTTTTCTCCAAATACTTCCTTTTTCATGTCATCTTCACTGAAAAAGGCTGTTATTTAAAGTAAAAAATCCTCAATGTTTTCAAAGAGTCAGTATTGTGAGCAGTGGAAAAACTTTCAGTGTGGAAGGAACATTATGGGAAAATGTTAAAAAATACATTATACAAGGAAAATAGTATTTTTTAAAGTATCTTAGTATATTTATCTGATTAATTTCATATACATTTAAGGAACATTTAATTATTTTAGATGTTATGAAAGTGAAATAATCTACCATGATATTCATGTCTTATTAAAATCAGATAATACTCTTGTATCTTTTTATCTACATGAGTTATTAATATTTATTAGGCCATCCACGAACAGCAGAACTTAGGTAACAAACAACAAAAAAAGTTTAGTAAATTATGTGGTAGATTTTTGGTTATGAATCTAAATAGTCACTGTTCCTTTTTTTAATACGGATATCCTTGTGAAAATTTAATGAACATTAAATTTTTTCAGCGTGTATGTTGTCAGTAGGAAGTTACCTAACAACAAGAGTTTTTTTGAAGATATTTTGGCTTAATCAGAGATTTTATTCAAGGGCTTCACTTTTTTCTACTGTATTGAAATTGCCTCACTGGGATAGAAATGCAATTTTATAAAATAATGGAAGTACATAAACTAAGAAGTTTCAATAACTAATAAAAGTGTCTTTAAAAAGAATAAAAATTAATTATTTGAGATGGTATAAGTTATAGTTGTGGACAAGAAATGAAGAATAGAGGCAGTTGCCTGGAGAGATCAAATGGTGATATTTTCTATTCACGTCAGCTGCCCCACCACAATCGTAGTTTCTCTACGATGAACTGGAGACAACATTATGAACAGCAACAACCTTCCTCACCTGCTTCAGGCTCTTGTTTGCAGGACTGCTGTTCCCTCTAATATTACGGTCACTAGTTTTCTGGATTTCATTATACTGTATATCAGTATACAATCACATTTCCTGTTTCCATTTTCTTTCAAAATTGTTCATCTTGAATGTCGTCGCTGAACTCCCCTCTGCCAAATTGCAGGACATTTTCACAGTCTTCATGTTCTTTAAAATTCTAGTTGCTTTAAAGAGTTCGTTGATAAAATGCAACACGTGGGATGAGAAATGCCTTGACTTACTGTAAAATGGACTTGCCCTTGGATACAAGTCCTAACATTTTCTTCTTCTGAAAATCAGGACCCACCATGAAAGATTTAACAAAGATGAGAGATGTTTTCTTTATAAAATTCCTGTAAGGATTATATAACTATTTGTTATATAAGAGCAAGACTTAGAACAGTGCCTGGCACACATTTTATATTAATCAATTTACCCCTACCATTTCTTAATCAAGAGTCATATATTTTTGAGTTTCCTTCCATATAAACATTTTAAATAAATATCCAAAGGAGTAGTGTGTCACAAACATAGCAACAAAGGGCATGCCTCTGATAGGAATATGAGGAATGTATTCCTATATTCATGAAGAATATATCTGGGGTCTCAGACAGTGCCATTGACATAATTGTTCAGTGCTATCCCTTGGATGGACAAGGTTCTTTTAAAAATGCCTATTGATTTCTATTATACATATGAGAAATCCAAGAGTAAGGCAGATGTAGCCATTCTCCTCAGAAGGCAAAGAGCCAGGGATAAACTGGGATTCCAATTCAAGTTTGACCACAAAGTAGCTTTATATGATTAATTTATGTAGCTGTTTTTATTTATGAAAATTATATAACTATTATACATTTAGATAGGAGAAAGGAACATGTTTTTTTTGTCATTGTAGTTTTATCATTAATAAATTTTGCATTCAGTTAAACTTTTTTTTAATAGAAAGTGTCCCTTGACTACCTTTATAGAACCCAGGATTCAAAGATCTGAGATTACAAAGCAGTAGTATAACAGATACACCTTTAAATAAATATATCTTTAAATAATCTACCTTGAAATGCAAAGTATGTAGACAGAATTTATATGTATTCTTACTCACATACAAACAAGGCAATCCACTTTATCTTGTTACAGCAGATATATCTATTCTCATATTTGTACCTTGTTTCTACACCCACAAATGACTGTTTCTGTCATTCAACTTGTTAACTAGACGTTTCATTCATTCAGTTATTCATCAATTCAGGTAATGTTTATCAAACACACAGTCTGTGGCAGCCACTCTAAGGGGCAGAATAATCCTACTTCTCCAAAATATAAGTTTGGGGAAAAAAAGACAATGTTTTTAGCCCTGGCAGACACTATCTTTAACTTAATTTTAAAAACTACTCCTCCTTTGTTTTCCTTGCATTATTTCATTTGTAAAAAAGTGTCTGCTGCCAAAGTGACGTAATCTAGAATTTTATTTTGTTGTTTTTAGTTTGTTGTTTTTCTGTCCCTTATTGATCTAATTTTATTTTGTCATACATAAACAAGTTAGAGTATAAGAGCATAAATTTTAAAGAAAAATTCTTGTTTCTATTTATTTAGAAATAATATGATTATTAGTATTATTACCTAGAAATAAATAATAATTCTTGTTCTAAATCCTTATTTTTTTAAGGATTATTTCTTTTTTCTAAATATTAGAGAAGTCATTTAAATCCTTAGGTCTTGAGCAGTTTCACCCACAAACGAGACGAAACCTACCTTTATAATTTTATTATAAAAATTGAATTAAAATGAATGTGTATGTAACCCTGGGATTGATGCATTATGGATTTTCAATAATGAAAGCCATCAATATGTTAATGAACTCTTTTATTGATATTTATGTGTAAATATTTTAATGCTGTTCATAGTCAGTCATGTTTTTTTCACTATATAGTTTAATCCTGTACATAAAGTGCATAATATAGACAGAACACCTAAGCATCCTATGAAGTATTACATCTTTATTCCATGGTCATGGAATAAACACGGCTAAATCTGGAAGCTGCTTAAAAATATTCTGCATTCCCTATTGGAAAAAGCCTGAACTAAACTTAATTATTTTCTGAGTTCAGAAATTGATGGTGTAGCTTGAATTATTAGCTTCCCTAGCTTTCAAGTGTATTTTTTTTTTTTAGTTTTTCTATGCATAGCAAATTGAATTTACTTCTCAGAATAATGAAAAAAACTATTATGCAATTTAGATCATTTCTTCTGATTTGTGGCCACACAATGATAACCTATGGGAGTGAGTTAAATATTTATTGCATATAACGATATTTTGAGTTTTTTAACTCATTTATTAATACTCTCTGCTTAACGTATCTAACCCCTGAGGCCCGAAGTATAATAACCTGGTCTGTCGCTTTAGTCACATTTTTGGCACTTGCACTTTAACTGCCAATACAGTTTTAACCATTGTATTATTTTATTATCTGTGTCCCAGTAATTAAAAGCTCTTCATTTTTAGTGTTTGAGTAAGATATTCTGCTATAATCAAAATGTTATTTATTGATACCTTGGAAAATACAACATAGTATAAAATGATCCTGGCATTTGCACTGCCAGATGGAGTGCTGGTCTGTACACATATAGCGCAGAAAATATACTTTCTTCCTTGCCTTTCCAACTTGTAGGAATAAATGGCATCCAAATGGTGACTACCTAAATTTTAGTTACTTTTACCTACACCTTTATAAAACAGATTCTTCAGCCTCTTCAAAAATTTATCTCAGTTTTATCTGAGTGTCCAAGAGTGTCTCACATATGTTCATGAATAATACCTCTATGAATTTTCCCTCAGGCCTACTTTACTGATAGCAACTGCGTGCCTCATCAGTGCCTCTGCTGTTTAGGTCCACTGGGACAACACTTTACCCTTGTGTACTGTACACTCTCCTGCTACCAGCAAGGCTGCTCATTTTTCAGGCTTCACAGATAGCCTGCATTCCTTGTATTCCTCAATGCACTCACATGCCAATGTACTCCTTGCAGAAGAGGAGGGAATATCCCACCCGTTTCCCCAGTGTTTGCTTTCTGTTTACTTGGGATCCAAAGGCACATTCCAAGTGCCGGTGGTCTACTTTCTAAAGAGCTCAAACTTGCATACCCTGGGCCCATTCTAGGAAATTGTCCTGGACAGACACCATTCTGTCCACTTTATCCTTTTCTCTCCTGTTACCTCTCTGCACACAAACCCCTATCTCTTCTAACCAACATGTAAATTCCTCTTATCTACCAATGCATCATATATTTTCAAACATTTTAAAATCTCATTTAGGATTCAGCAAGAATCCTTATTACATTAATAAATAGGTACTATTTGTGGTATATATGTGTGTGTGTGTGTGTGTGTGTGTACATTTTTACGCCTATGTACATCTCCTGGAAAGAACATGGGCCTGAACCAGCTAACCTTGTATGGAATCAGATTTCTCTGACATATTTTCTTCCCTCCTCTTGCAGGTGACAACATGTGCCGAGTAAATAACGGAGGCTGTAGTACATTGTGCTTGGCCATTCCAGGAGGCCGAGTATGTGCTTGTGCTGATAATCAACTTTTAGATGAAAATGGGACCACTTGCACATGTAAGTGTCTTTTCATGTTACACTCATTGTTTATAGGTGTCTTTCTGAGGCACAGAAGCAGATGAAACCAAAGGAATTAAAATCAAACTTGAAAAGAGAAATTCAGGTAATGACTTAGGTATAATTCTTTTTAGACTATAAGTAATCAATGGAATTAATATCTAATACACAGATGAATAATGATAATGATGAAGTTTAGCTGAGTATCTTGTCACTGCTGCGTCTAGTTTAGTGAAAATTATAAATAAGTACGTGCCACAGAAAAAAAATATTTCTTGAAATTAAGGAACCTCACCATCAGTAGTTGTAAGTAAAAATGCATAGTTCTTGGTTACATCGATATTTATTACTTTAAATAGCATAGTAAGCTCAGTTATCTATACTTGGTGGTGAAGAGCAAGAAAGGAGGCAAAAAGAGACTTCCGGGGAATTTCTACACTTTATCAAAATAGGGAACTAACTGAATTGCTTGACCTGGATTAAAAGCACTTTATTAACTTTTGCTGACCTTCCTCAATTTACTGCATCTTGCTTTTCCAATGTGACCCTTTTGAAACTTGTCCTGTCTACACACATCATGTCCCTTAAGCACAATGACAGCAACGATGCCATGCATATATTGAGTGCAATATAAATATTTCTGGAATGACTTAATCTTGAATTGTGTGTTACTCATGATTCTCCAGAGAAACAGAATCAATAAGATGTACACATATAGAGACAGAGAAGAAGATTTTTTTTTTGGCTCTGGCCATTATGGAGGCTGACAGTCTCAAGATCTGCAGGCAGCAAGCTGGAATCTCAGGAGTGCCATTGGTGTAGTTCCAACCTGAATGCTGGTAGGCCTGAGACCCAGGAAGAGCCAGTGTTTCAGTTTGAGTCCAAAGTCAGGAAAACAAAAACAAAAACATCACAGTTCAAGCAATCGGGCAAGAAGAATTCCTGTTACTTGCAGGAAAGTAGGCCCTTTTTTCTATTCAGGCCTTCAGCTGATTGGATGAGGGCCTCTCACATTAGGGAGGGCAATCTGCTTTAATTTGGTCTACTGATTCAAATGTTAATCTCATCAATAACACTCTCACAGACACAACAGAGTAATGTTTGACACAAATCCGGGCACTCTGTCGCCTAGTCAAGTTGACACATAAAATTACCATCACAAATTGTTGAATAAATATTTCATGTATTTTTCCATTAGTTATAATGATGGCTCTGGGAGGCAGAAGAAGAAATAAGTGTAACAAAGAAGACTTCAACTTATCTGTGATGTCTTATTTCTTTTAGAGAAGAAAAGATGTGGATAAAAAAATTTAAAAATGTGGATTTCTAAAGCTGATTTAATAAATAGTAACATTTGAGAAATATAAAAACATTAATGAAAAATCTATTTATAATGCCATTATTCAACGATAAGCTACTAGGACATTTTCATGGGGATCCTTATATATCATAGAAGTTATTATTTTTTCTACTAATAATAATCATAGTTAACATTTATTGAATTCTTATACTGGATGTGGCATTTAAAAAAAATGTTCATGATTCTCATTAGTCCTTACAATAATCATATAAGGAATATACTATTACTATCTCATTTTATGATTTAAAATTTAGACTGAGAGGTTAATAAATTTTAGAAGTTCATGTAATTAGTATGTAGAACATTTGGAATTTAGATCCTAAATTATTTCATTTTGGTGATTGAACTCTTAATTATGTTGTACTTTACAAATTTTGGATCATACTAATATAAATTATTTTGTCCCTTATTTTACTTAATATGAGCATAAGCATTTTACCATGTAACTAAATGTTTTTTGTAAATATGATTTTTAATGACTGCTTTTTAAGTTATTTGTCATCTTTTCCTACTTGATGTATGGTATTATTTCTGATACATTATTATATATTATTTGTGTGTTACTGTACTGTTTGTGATTCCTTCTGTATTTTACCATATTGTCCATGGTTAGTTTGTTATATCTTCTTCTCATCTTCTTTAAGCCTTTGGAATGATATCACCAATTAAGTTCTATTTCTATTATTTTGAGTTTCAACTATTTGAGATGAGGACTTTGGCTTCCTTCATTCTATTCTCTTCATCTTCCTTAATTTCAGTCCTTATTATAATTTAGGATTTCTGACAAGGAATATTATTTTGAATTATCAAACAGTAAGTCTCTTTAAAGATGTTTTAACATTTATAGATTTTTGGTCAACTTTACAATATTTTCTTTTAGACCTGGATCTGTGCTTCACTAGTTGTGTTGGTTAGTACTCAAACTTTTAGTTCTTCATTGTTTATTTATTAATTTTCACTGATGTATAGGATAGATGGAGTATAATTTGAAATAACTTCTTCAAGATGAAGAAGTTGTAGATGATACTCTACAAAGAATGTATATTGTAGAGTTCTGTATTCCAAGCATGTAGCAATTCTTCTGGATATTAATTGTTGACCAAACAAATTTTTCTTCAAAATTCGAGAAATATTCTTTAATTATATTTTGAGATAATATACTTCAGAGCACAAATATGAATTTTACCCATGGGCAAGGTTTTTTTCCCATTATTAGTAGTATTTTAAAAATTGCCTATATATTTTCCTATTTTCCTGTAGAAAATAATTATCTGAGGTGTACTTTCTTTGATTCATCAGACGGTATCCCTTCCTTTGTTCTGTGGTATTATTTAGTAATTTCCATTTGGCTGTTGTTTGCATCAGAAGAGAGGAGATCTACCAAAACCCATAGTTTGGGAATAGACAGGGATTAAGCATTGCTTTGAACAGCATAAAGTCTGTCCAGTTGGCTGGTAGATTAAATCTTATCTTAGTCATCAGGATAAATGGTATGATTTATGTTTACATTTCATAGTTTAATTTCTCCCACAGATTCTTCTAAGATTATTTTTCTGGTACAAAATGAGATCCTTTGCTATTCCAGCTGAATGATTTTGACATTTGAACAGATGAAATTCACACATACAGACGCACATACACACACAGATAGTAACCTTTGTAGACCTCCACCAGGTCTCATCCTGCCTTTGCTCTACCACCAGAATTCCTCTCAAGGATGGAAAGTAGCACTGCAGTATCTCCTTTTTATGGTAGGCACAGACCTTACAGTCAGTACTGGAGGAGCAAAGGGCCTTTTTTCCTACCTAAAAATAGACAAGCTTATTCAGTTTCTAGTGGCATAACTTAGAGAGGCTTCTGATTGAATATTTAAATCTAGTCTTCTTGGTCTTGCAAAAACGTCAAAATTCACTTAAGATAGTGTCAATACAATGATCAAGAGGCTGAATTCTCAAGGATCTTGTGAGTTTTCATTCTTTATCTTTGTTTTCATCATGGGAATTTGGAGGGAGAGCTTATACATCAGGTACTAATATCTAGATGGTTTTTACTCTTTAAATTTTCTAATTAGTTCTTTAATTTTAGTGTGTGAGTTATAATTACCTGTATTGTTTGCCTCCAAATTATATTTCCTATTGCCTTCATTCTTATTCCCCATTAAAAATTTACAGATTCCTTATGAGTTGGCATATCTATGAGCATATTGAGATTGATTATACAAAAGATTTATCACTGGATATCTCTGTGTAAATAAAAATTAGGTGACTTTTGGCTTGTAAAGAGATACTGTACACAGTATTGGTCATGTAGCTGATGTTAGGAGATTTGTTATGATAGTTCACATGTGATTATATATCTGGTGAAAATTAAAGGAAAGTTTTCTGAGACTATTGGTGTCTTTTTAATACCTATAATTTATTGATGAGTTAATCCCAATGCAAAAAAAGGGGATTAAAAAAGAAGATTGTTTTACCTATAGTTGTTACACCAAACAATGTTAAATCAACAAAAACAGGTGAGTTTTTCTTTGAGAATTTGTTATTGCATTTAGTTGTCAAAATTTTTACTAGATTTTTAATATGGCATGCAATTTGTCTAGGTTCCTTTCAAATATAATGGGAAAAATCAAGAGAAATACTACAGTAACTCATTTATTGAAAAGAAGTCAAAGTGTGTTCATATAAATTATTCCAGTTTCTATTCATTAGTAAAGGTTTTTATAAGGAAATTTTAGCCTTAGTTTGCAGATGAGGAAATTAAAGTGCAAAAGGACTACAAATAGAGTTTGTGGTTTCAGAGTATAGTGCAAAACAGATATCAGTGTGTCACTAAACCCTCATTAATGCTGATTGCTCTGGGCTTCTGACTTAGTTCAGGCTAGATTATAGTTTTGTGAACTGGTCTCAACTGGATTAACTCTTTAATCTGGATTAAATCTAAATATGTAAGCAAAACAAAAATACATGTGGCAACCACTGAGATACCATCATCCTCGTTTCAGTCATCCTCAGTGAATTGGCATCAAATGAACAAAAACCCATTGGCAGATGGTCAGGCCAGAATTAAACACCAATGGTTGTTTCTCCATGAACTTGTAGCAGAAGGCGATGCCAGAAGAGGCATTCACCCAGCAGAAAAATATTGGCATGTTACATGATTGACTGAGGATGAATTCTAATGCCATGCCTGGAAGGAATCAAGAATGAGAGTGGGCTGGACTCTTTGTCCTTGTGAATTTCGTGTGTCATGGTCAAGTCTTCTCACAATTAGAAATGAGGCCTGGTGTAGCGTAGTAACTGGAAACTTATTGCCCTGGAGAAGCATATGGAAAGCCAGTTGATCAATTATCAAGTGAGTTTTTAAAAAGTTTATCTTGATGTCTTTGTAGGGAAAAATCCCAGCATAGAAAATTAATAGATGAGGACAAGAGTAATCCTGAGAAAGGAAGTTAAGCTCCTAAAAAAATTAAAAAATGATAGTCACTATTTTTTTTAAATAGCAACATAATTTTGTCTAGAGTAACGAGACAGTAACATAGTAATTCTTTAAATGCCTCTTTAGTGGCCTGGACAGAAAAAGAAAAAGAACAGAGCTTTCCGATATGCCTTAGTCCCAAGAAAGCAACTTAAACATTGCCCCAAATATTGGTCATCCAAGGGTAGCATTGCACAGTTATATGTCAGTGGTACTCTGTGACCTCCTTCACCTTCTGGAACACCAGATACATTACTCGTCAAAAACAGTGCTCCACCATGGCTGAGCCATTTATCTGTTCAGCTGTGACAAGCCTTATGTTCTAGGATATATGCAGTCTAATGTGTAGTAAAAAGTTTAAGGCAGTAAAAAGTTTAGAAGCCCCATCCAGATGAATATTTATGGCCTTCTTTGCATAGGAAGATTATGTACCACTTAGGTTAGCTGCTCAGAAGACCACTTTATCTAATGAAACGTCATCCTGCTATGATCTAAAGGAGAAAATTCCAAAACCATAGCAGCATTTTTCACGCTGCCTTCCAGTATAGGCAATCTTATACAGAGTCATCCAGCAAACTACAACTTCAAGTTTTCTTTTAGGTTTTTCTCTTTCCCTGCTCATATCAAGGGATAGTTAAGAAATTCTGTACTCCCAAAATGCAAGATACAGTTTGTTAAGCAAATAAACATATCCTAATATGAAACATATAAGGACAATAGGGAAACTTTATTTTATTTTTGTCCTGGGACTAATGCTGTTATGATATAGTCAAGAGCAAATTATCAGTTGAGAGAGGAGACAAGAATCAGTTTAGAATAGATTACCACACTGAGGTTGAAAAGAAGAAAAGCAAAATTAGAAATACAGACACTTGTTCGTGGGCACCACAGCTTATTAAAGCAAGGCCAGGGACATATGTATTAAATCCAGTCGCTGAGCTGAGATCCAAATAGATGATTCAAAACTAAAATAAAATAAAAATGGTTTATTGGTAAGGTTTCTTCATTTACTTCATTGAATCTCGACATTAGCTCTAGCAATCACTCTAGCAGTTTTTACCAAAGAAAATAATTAATTCTAGAGTGTATATTTCCCTTTGCAGTGTATTGACAAGTCATGCAGAGACCTTCTAATTCCACTGCTCTAACAGCAGGTATCATAGGATGTGTGAGAACCGGCAGTTCCTTGCCAGGCATGCCATGATTCATGTCATTTTATTTCTGATCCTGGTTAACTTAAAGGATTGTTTGTTACTTTGTCAGTTTTCTTCCTGGTGAGATAATGTTGTAATATTTTTAACTAGAAGTGACCCTGGCTGTAGAATTACAGGTTTTGAATTCAGTTTTCAAATTCACAGTGCAAAGTACAACTCTGAAGCAAAGCTTGTAAGAATAGCATTTGTTAATATATGGAAAGCACTTTCTGGCTGTGCCTACATACCCAAGTGCAATATGGGTTCTGTCACATTAAGCAAGTGGCACTGGAAGCAAGTGACATACATGGAGCTTTTCCTGTATGTTTGCTTTCTTGGTTGGGGGGGAACTTTATCACTCTTTCTTTCTTTCTAGCTACATATCAGTCTTTTTTCCCTTAAATTAAGCTAACTTCGTTCATGTACTTGGGTGAAAGGAGAAGAGCATTAGCTGCTGAGCCAGTTGAAGTAAGAGTGTTTTCCTGAAGTATTTATTCAGTCTCCAGAGGTAGAATCTCTCATTACAATAATGGCTATAATGTAGAATTATCAGTCTCTGTTAATTCCAGTAAGTTGGGCAACAAATAATTTTGAACATCTCCTCTACATCTAGTTCTGTTCTAAGCACTGTTCTGTTCTGTATGTGGCATTATCCTTCCTACATTCAAAGACCTCATAAAAACAACTAGACGTGTGAAAGTTAATTATAAAATAACTCCTTTATAGAAGTTTGTACAAGGTGTACAGAATACTAATCTTATTTTCTTATGAATACTATTCCCTCTTTTAATGATGCCAGATATACTTGCTTCATCATCTTGTTGATTCTTGCAAAAGTTGGTAGATTGCCTGGCCATCAGCTAGGGTCTTATGATAGATGATGTTGCTACCCAGTTCCACAGTTAGGTCAACGCTGAGAAAAAGGCCATGCTTTGGGATGTCTAAACTGCCATCTTATCCAGATTATCACCTATCACATTAAATTTTATTGTGATAATGGACATTTTTGGCTCAAAAATAACCTGTCTTTTATCATTATGAATCCTGAGCAAACCTAGGCAGCGTTGATATCATGGTTTCTCTGTGATATAACGACTGATTCCATCTGGGAGACTTGGGTTAGGGCTGGCTTACATTAATGATGCCGAACGCCCTGGGAGACTTTGAAAATCAGAATCCAGTATCTTAAAAAAATTCTTTACTATTATGAAAGGTCTGAAATTTTCCCCTAGTTGCAATCTAGCATGTTAGCCCACCAGCGTTTCATAGATTTAGACAGAAGACGTGCAATCCTTTGATCAGACACAAAGGATTTTATTCCTTATGGCAAAGCAGGTTGCTTAAGTTTCATGTGCACTTTGGTTCTTCTTGCCCTACCCCACCTCCACATCATGTGAGGACCAACCTTTGCCCTGAAGAGAGACATCATCTTTACTATCCTGGTCAAGGAACAAACTTGCTCTCTGCTCTGAAAGGAAGCTCTACTTCGATCTTCCAAGGCTGTTAGTTGCATAAACATCCTTGAAAAAAAGTCCAGAATAAAAGCTGACACAAGACATGTAGAAACACCATGGAGAAATGCCTCTCCAACAAATTACAGGGGTTAGAATAGTTGTAGACAAACTTTAAAACGTCAAAAATATTTGTATATGTTTTAATATTATATCTGTTATTACAGATATAAGCAATGCCTAACTGCTGTTACAAGTGATATTGATATGTTTGAATGACATTGATATAAATCATTATCAGATGCAGTAGATATAAAAAAGTTATCTCAGGAGGTAAGCTCTACGGGTTCTCAAGCAATTATTCATAACCTGTGATGAAAAACGTGAATGAAACCTTAGACATCACTGTCATCTGTTTTTGAAAATTTCCACATTTATATGAGCAAACATTTAAAAATAACTGACCACCCACATACATTTGAAACAATGTTTAAAGCAAGTTTGGAAAGTCTTCCTATTTGCATTTATTCCGTAATGATCGACATATCACTTGAAAAACATTTGAAACCTAAGTAGACTTAGAGACCTTCTCTCTAAATTGATTACGTTAAAGAATATTTAGTTTAGAAATATCAATTTTCTAGGGTAGTTTGTCTTTCCGTAGACAAACGAATCTTCTTAAATATAGATATAACTATTCAGAAGAAACTATAATTTTACTCTTGTACATGGACATTTTTGATCATTCCTTACAACTGTGGGTTGAGTTATTTGATCAAATGACCCCGTGAAAGCTAAGCCTTTTAAATTGGTAGGATTGTTATCAAAAGAGAATCAGTGGTTTCTTGGGTTTTTCGATCCTCAAGCTATGAAACAACAGAATTGACTTACTATTTCTTTGGAGTAAACTACAGAGAGACTACAGAAAATCTTAAAGCTGAACTTAAGTGGCGAGGAAGCTGGTGACATCTCAAATCAGGTTTCTTGTCTGATGGAAATTTTTTTAAAAAACACCGAGAGACTATTGACTGTTAGGCTTAATAATTATACAGTAGAAATTAATCAAACTACTAGTTCCAGTTCTAAGTTGGACTTATATAGAGTCAAAAGAAGAAACTATACCACCCTCAAAGATCTTAAGGTCTAATTGAACAAACAAAACTCAAAATAAGGGAAATTTGCATGTTATCAACGGTCAGTTCTAGAGATTTGAGAGAAAAGCTTGATCCTAGAGATGGTCACACACATCCCAGATTACACCTCCACCTTTTTTTTTTTTTAATGTGTGTTCTTTTTTTTAAATTAATTTATTTTATTTTATTTATTTATTTTTTGGCTACGTTGGGTCTTCATTGCTGTGTGCAGGCTTTCTCTAGTTGCGGCGAGCGGGGGCTACTCTTTGTTGCGGTGCGCAGACTTCTCATTGCGGTGGCTTCTCTTGTTGGGGAGCACAGGCTCTCAGAGCACGGGCTTCAGTAGCTGTGGCACATGGGCTTAGCTGCTCTGCAGCATGTGGGATCTTCCTGGACCAGGGCTCGAACCGGTGTCTCCTGCATTGGCAGGCGGATTCTTAGCCACTGTGCCACCAGGGAAGTCCCTACACCTCCACTTTGTCTTGAGTCCCATACTCATTCCCAGTTGCTGCTATAAAAAGGCACCCTGGGGTTGAATAGGAGACCCAATGATCTCCCGTTTTTGTTTTTATTTATTGCAATTTCCTATTTGAGATTTGTTCTCTTTCTTTCTCTCTCTCTGAATATGTATATATATGAATATGTATATACAGGAATATGTATATATATAATATGTATATTTACAAAATTTGTTACTTTCAAGTGACCTTACAGAAAGACAACATTAGAGAAATTGCTGCTTCAGCATTTTGTTATTGAAAAAGATTAAACAGGGAGGAAAAATTACTGTCAGTCCCTGTATACAGTGTCCGCTTGTCTGAGAGGGGACAGAAGACACCTAGGATTACCTTTGATCTAACTGAATATTTCATTCACCACACTGATTATTTTTCACCCTTAAGGCCTTAAATAAGAATCTGGATTATATGGGACGCCTTTCCTTGCCCAGCCCCACGCATAACTCTGAAGCAGATTCTCTGCAGTTACGGTTCAGCGTCACATTCCCTCTTCCATTCTTTGCAGCAGGGAAAATGTAAGGGTTAAGGGAGTGAAACAGAGTGTTCTGGAAAAGCCACATATGTTTTCTCGTTATTCCTTATTATTGGCATGCATATAGGTTTTGTGACAGTTCATCAGTCCAAAGCAGTTACCCAAAATAAAGCTGAAGTCTATCAGAACTGGGGTGGAAAAATTGGCTTCTGTTTCTTCTAGTAATAAACCAGCTTTTGATAATTCAACGCCTTTTTCAGTCCAAGGAATACAAATCATTTACTTTAACCATTGCCACATTCCCTTCACTTTTCAGACTCTACTGAATCCACTCAAAGAGAACAGAAGAATAGCAACACTTCCAATTTGCAAATAAATCCCAATCAGTGGAATTCCTAACATTTGATCAGAGAACATGGGATATATGGAACATAGATTCTGAATATATAATCATTTTGATTAACTTAATACTTCCTCGAATACTTAACCACACCTGAGTTGTTTTTTTTCCCACTTGCAGACCAACGAAGTAAATACAGCCATCAATGCTGTGTGGTATTCCCTTGTCTTTTCACTTTGATTAGTTTCTGGTGTACTTATGTGTAAGGTGGAGGTAGTAAAATTCTTTGCCATGCCTTCTTCATAGGTTGTCATGATGATCAACTGAGATTATGAATGAAAGCTCTTTAAAAAGTAAAACTACAAACTCAACATAAATATAAGATGGTATTGTATTATTGTTGTTATTATTTATTATTTTGGAGACAGTTGCTTAAAATGAATCTTTAGAATTCTTAGTAGAATAATTATTGTCAGAAAAACCTAAAATTTTCTCATTTCCAGAGATGGTTGCCACTACAATGTTGAGATGTTTTCATATTCTCTATAAAATGAAATGAGATCAGTATTTTGTTATTATAACAAAATTTACATTTTAATGAACTGAATATATCTAGTATTGTTTATATACCTTGGATTTGTTTTAACCGTAGTTAATCCTGGAGAAGAATTCCCTCACATTTGTAAAGCTGGAGAATTTCGCTGCAAAAACAGACACTGTATCCAAGCTCGGTGGAAATGTGATGGTGATGATGACTGTCTAGATGGAAGTGATGAAGATTCAGTCAGTTGCTGTATGTTCTCCTTCAAGTTATGTTAAAACTTTCTGAGTCTTTGAGTGTGTGAACTATCAAAGCAGTTTGGGAAAATCTAAAACTATCATTGATGCAGATTGAACTTAGTTTTTTTTTTTTTCAGTCATCCTTTTGTATAGAGATTAGACCTTAAATTATCTCCTTTGCATAGTTTTAAAGCACTGTTTTTCTCATCCTTCCCCATCTTTGAATATTACCATTTTGCTTGCTCCATAAATTCTCTTCTTTCCTATTTTGTGCTGTCAGCGCCACCGTACCATTGTTAGAAGGTTGCTATGGGAGACCCTTCGGATCTCTGAATTTAAAGATGTGGAAAATCAATTTAAACTCCCCCAAGGCAGAATTACTCGTACAGAAGGTCACGATCCACTCTATTGCTCCTTGGCAACAGAGCCTTGAAGGTGATCCAAGGAAACAGACATGGGTTTGGAATATGTTATTACCTAACTTCACTGGCTCAGTACATAGTAGGAAACACATAGGGACACTCAGACTGTTAAAGAAATTGAAGGTTTGATTTTTCTCCCCTTTAGCTTCTATTTAGCTGTTTATCATTTGCTGTAATAGGAATAGTTTCACATTTCTGGTAGGGATGAAGAAATGTCCTACAAATATGGAAGGAAAACAATTTGAGAAGCAGATTAAGTAAACTTTTGAAAATACATTTGATAATAATCACTACCTGAATGGTTTTGAGAGACATGAAATATTTTTACATGAAGAGAGGTATGTGACAGACATTTATCTTTTGTCTTTTGATTTGACTTATATATATTATTTTTAAAAGAAAATGATTTTTTTTTCAGTTAATGACATTTTTTCAGTTAAAGTGGCTAAACTAATTGAGAGTTAATTGGCAACCCTCCATTTTCCTTTTTATTTCAATCAAGAATATAAAAATAAAGTTTTAAAGATTCCTTGTTAAGAATGAACAAAATTGCTTTGAGCATCTATAGCATACAATTGGGGGACAAAATTCCAAGAATATGGATTTTTAAAAAATATTTTCAAATTGTATAAAAATACATAATACATAAATTGTAATTAATACATAAATCTAATACTACTTTCTCTTAATTTCCAAACATGGGCTCGACTCTGACTTCAACATTATGAACTTCTTATTTTCAATCCTATTACTATCTATTCTCTATAAAATGTACTGCAAATAAAATGTTAAATACTAAATTTATACAATTAGCCAAAAATTTTGGAGTGGGAGGAGCATTTCATCTAAGGGTAGATTTTTTTTTTCCCTACTTTTTAACACAATGTATTATTTATTTATTTATTAATTAATAGATCTTTATTGGAGTATAATTGCTTCACAATACTGTGCTAGTTCCTGTTGTACACCAAAGTGAATCAGCTATACATATACATATATCCCCATATCCCCTCCCTCTTGAGCCTCCCTCCCGCCCTCCCTATCCCACACATCTAGGTCATCGCGAAGCACAGAGCTGATCTCCCTGTGCTATGCGGCTGCTTCCCACTAGCGAACTATTTTACATTCGGTAGTGTATATATGTCGACGCTACTCTCACTTCGCCCCAGCCTCCCCCTTCATTAGATTAATTGCCTCATTCCTCATGACTCACAATGTTTATTCATGGCTACAGTGAATGCTCCCTGCGTATCAGCTCCCTGCATAGTCACAGAGTGCATGAGTAGAGCACAGATATTTCATCACAGTATTTAGGAATTAATCCTATAGGTCCCTGTTCTGTGTGATTGTTCTTTTCACCAACTCATGAAGAAACTCATCTCCTCTATGAGTATAGGGAGCATTACTACTGTTAACTGTAATATTAAAATTCCTAGTCAATATTTTTTTCTTTCATTATTTTCATCACATCACCCAAACCTACACCATGGACTTTTCCTGGTGTCTTCTACTTTACGTATAGTCCATATTCAATTCTATCAATAAATCTCATCTCTTTTACCTCTTAAGTAATTAATTTTTTATCCTTACCTCATCTAAATCTTCACTGCATAACTTAGCCTCCTACCTGAGATGAATGCAGTGGGTGCCCTGCTGTTACTCCTACCACTATTCTTCCCTTAACTAAAAAGCCCACTTTCCACATTGCTTCCAGAGTGGTATTTGTAGAATGAAATTTAATCTTGTCATTTCAATAACTGCATAACCGACAAGATAAATTCTAAAATCTATTGACTCCACAGAAAGTACTTCATTTACGTTTTTAGCTTTAAATGTCTATCATGTATCCACTTAGCCTCTTTGTCCTTGTCATGTTGAACTACATGTAAATCTCTAAAAAATGTCCTTCTCTTTCTTCTGTGATATTGCATTGTCTATTCCCAGTTACGGAGTTCACCGTAGTTTACCATTACCTCCATAGGGAAGTCGTTTTTGAACACCAAACATCTCCTTCTCGATACAGCCCAGTTGAGTTAAACATCTCTTGGATATTCTCTTATTATGGTAGTTGCCAAACCATATTGCAATTTTATGCTTACTTATTTGATGCATCTAATAGATGAGAAGACTTCCTGAGGAGACACACTATGACGTAGCATCTTTTTAGTCTCAGGGTCTAGAACAGCAACTAGCATGTGGATGGATGAATGACTGAATACATGGGGCAATGGAAAACTAAATATCTCTGGCCACCTCCCAGCAGTATGGTGTCTTCTTTAAACATTGCTGTGATTCTGAGCAGCATTAGATTCCTGGGGTTCCATGGTTAATATTTCAGCACTGCATAATTCATTTCAGGGGATTATTTTTTATTGTAAGTACTCATAAGCTTCGACCTTGAATTCTGTTATCATTTTACTTCTCAACTCCAAATCACAAGACAGTGGATTGTGTTCGGTCCTCCTTTTTAACCTCCCATTTATAACACTGTGAGAATTACAAAGGTCTTTGATCAAGCTTCACTGAAGTGCTTATGCATAATGTTAATACTTTAAAATGTTGACCCTCTAATATATTGGATGACTTTTATCCTCCTGAGCAGCTATTCTTGCTAAAGTCCCTGAAGTGAGTAGAAAATATTAATCATGCTCAAATACCAGAAAACATAAGGCCCTTTCCTCCTGTTTATTTATTTATTTTTTACTATGTATGAATAAAAACTTCCAAAAAGTGATAAAACCACTTTATCACTAAAGCTACTTTAAATAAATAGTGTTTTGTAGAAACTGACTAG
The DNA here is from genome assembly GCF_028564815.1 of Eubalaena glacialis. Classification (NCBI taxonomy): domain Eukaryota; kingdom Metazoa; phylum Chordata; class Mammalia; order Artiodactyla; family Balaenidae; genus Eubalaena; species Eubalaena glacialis. The sequence continues at coordinate 151,080,043 of NC_083716.1, read as the reverse complement.
AAAGGAATACATTTTCTATGCAATAGCATGATAAAATGGCTATTTTTCAAATTCTAAATAAAACTAGTACCAACGTTTATTTTTATCATACAGAAGTGCAACTACTGGGCACAAGGAAAATTACTTCAGAAAGAATGTTGAAGTTATGAAACAAATACTGAAGATCATGCCAATTCAGTTAGGAATTTAGCCTCCAGAAAGCAGGACAAATAATCACAGGAGGTTAACTTTAAGATGGCCTCCTGTTGTGCTTAGATATTGGAGATTTAATCCTTAGCTGT